>NW_015386944.1:306640-362774 GCF_001527695.2 Protobothrops mucrosquamatus
GTACCAGCCAGGAGGGGCACGGATCCAACAAACATGTGGTTGCGTTCAGCCCTCCCAAGACCCTGTCCACGTCCTCGGGAGCAACAGAATCAAACTCCTCCCATACAACCGTCTCAAGACCTGCTTCCGTCTCCTCCCCCTGGGCCAGCCAGTCGGAGTCCAAGCCTTCCCGGATCCGCGCGACTTTGTCATACAGATAGATAGATAGATAGATAGATAGATAGATAGATAGATAGATAGATAGATAGATAGATAGATAGGGGTGGGTGGGTGGGTGGGTGGGTGGGCAGATGGGCGGATGGACACAATGTTAACCGCTTGCACAATACATTAAATGGAGGGAAGGTAATAAAATGTCACAGAAGGATAATCCATCCTGGCTTGTTTTGCAAATGCCCTGATAATTCTGCAAAGCACAATCAATAAGTCCCACAGTTATGGGCTCAGTTAAGTCAATATGACAGTTGTAGGTCTTCTGGGTTCAGAGTCAATGCCAAAAAAATGGCCACAGAGAAACACCCCCTCTGTGGATTAGGAGTGAGCTGGAGAGAAGCTGAGAAGGAAGCCTCACACTGTGGGGTCCTTGGTGCTCTCTGAACTGGGTTGTTTCCTTGCAGACATTTCATTACCCAATTAGGTAACATCCTCGGGGCTAGAAGGGAAGTGGGGTCTACAGAGAGGAGGAGGAGGAGGAGGAGAATGACGACAACAACAATGACAACTGTGGGGTCCTTGGTGGTCTCTAAGGTTGGTGGTTTTCTTGAAGACGTTTCCTGACCAAACTAGGTAGCACCATTAGAGCTAGAAGGGAGTGGGGTTTGTGGAGAGGAGGAGGAGGAGGAGGAGAACTGTGGGGTTCCTGGTGTTCACTGAGGAGCCCAGTTGCTTTCTTGCAGGTGTTTCATTTGCAACAGCACAAGCACCTGGACTTACCTACCGCTTCACAGTGCTTTACAGCCCTCTCTAAGCGGTTGGTTGTCAGAGTCAGCCTCTTGCTCCCAATGATCTGGGTCCTCAATTTTACTGACCTCTGAAGGATGGAAGGCTGAGTCAACCTTGAGCCGGTCAGGACCGAAGCCCTGGCAGTGGGCAGAGACGGCCTTTGCAAGGCTGCCTTCTAACTCCGGCACCGCCGTGGCTCAGGTGACCTCAGTGCTAGAAGGGAGCTTCATAGGTTTATGGGAATCGGGTCCCAGAAAGGAGTGCTGGCCTCAGGCCCCTCTTGCGCACCGCTGTGCAAGGAGGCGGCCATTTTCAGCTGAAGAGAGGAGATCAAAAGCTGGCGGCCTTTCAGAGACAAACGGGATGATTTATTTTTACTTTTTTTGGCCTTTTTAGGCTTCTCAGCAGGGCAACACATCTGGCCTCTAGATGGCGCTGGTGAAGTACAAGTGCCTATGATCGTCCACTGCCGGTGAGATCCCATTTTTGACTGACAGCACCCCCTCCCCCGTTCTGATCTTGTATTTTGAGCTTTGGACACGGGGATGGAGAGCTAAAGTTGTGTCTTCAGGTCATGTTTTGACTCCTGGCAACACCCCGTGTGGTTTTCTTGGCAGCATTTTTTCCCCCCAAAGGATTTGCCAGTTCCTTCTTCCTAGGGCCCAACTAAGTGGCTGGCCCAGGTCACCTGTCCTAACCGACCTGATGCCTCTAGCGGGACTAGACATAGAATAGAATAGATCAGAAAGGGACCTTCTAGTCCAGCCTCTCCCCCCACTCAATCAGGAGACCCCATGCCATCTCAGACAGGTGATTGTCTAGCCTCTTCTTAAAAACCTCCAGTGATGCAGCGCCCACGATTTCTGGAGGCAAGCTGTTCCACTGGTTAATTGTCCTCACTCTCAGGAAGTTTCTCCTTAATTCCTGGTTGCTTCTCTCCTTGACCAGTTTCCAGCCATTGTTTCTCGTCCTTCCTCTGGTGCTTTGGAGAATAACGTGACCCCCTCGTCTTTATGGCAGCCCCTCAGATACTGGAACTCTGCTATCCTGTCTCCCCTGTTTCCCGTCTCCTACTTTCCAGGCTGCCTTAACCACTATGCAGAAAAGATCCTTTTTATCCTTCAAGATCCTTTTTAAACCCCGAACTTCCCTTTGTTCTTGTAGGCGTCCTGTGCAAATGTAGACTGTTGGTGCCTGGCCTGGAGCTGCTTCTCTAGGCGGGCAGAAAGAGGGAGCGGTTCTGGGTTCAAGGAGCTGCTTTTTCCAGTGAGATAGTTTGAAGGGGCTTCAATACCCCAAGTAGATTTGCCATCTGGAATCGGCTTAGACTCAAAGCTCCCGCTGGAGAGCAGGGAGTAGCTGTGGCTCAGAGAAGCTTCTGGGAGCCCCGTCTTGACCCCACAAACTGCGACTTTCTTGAACTTTCTTCGGCTGTCGCTTGCCCCTTAATTGCCTTTCAAGTGGACTACTGCAGTGCACTCCATACGGGGCTGCCCTTGAAGAGCATTTGGAAGCCACAACCTGTCCAGAAAGTTTTGGGTTCACACAACCCTCCTCCTTCAAGGGCTTCTTCACCAACTGCCAGCCGGGTTCCGGGTGCTGGTGGATGCCCTTGGAGCCCTTTGGGATTCAGGCTCTGGATACAGCGGGGGACGTTCTCCGACTCCAGGTGTCCCCGTCACTGGCCATTGTCCCCATCCCCGTCCCCACCCCCACCTCCAAACATGTTTTTCCAGCTAGAGACCCCTCCCGCTTGGACCCAGCCATGCCATCGGGCCCCTGGGGCCATTGCAGTTCGTTTTATTGGATTCAAACATTATTCCCCATTTTTGTATGGCTCGTCATTATCTGTGGCTTAGGTTTAAATGTGGCCTGTTTGTTTTCAGACCCCGATTACAGACATCCAGTAAACAAAGCAACGAAGAAACCTGCAAATGTCCACCTTTCACTTAAAGTCATCTTTGTTTTTACTCCATCCCGCTTGGCTTTCACCATGTGGTCAGCTAGGGGCCCTGTCAGCATCCAGGCACCGGCCTGTGCAGAATTAGCGTTCAGCTTGGATCTGGGTTCAAATCCCCATTTGGCTGAGAAGCAACTCAGGGCAAGTCTCTGTTTCCCAGCCTTGCTATGAAGACAGCCAGGGAGGGCAGCCGACCCTCGTGACAGCCGGGCTGGGGGGCATCTAAGCAGCAGCAGCAGCTCAAGCCCAGGCTGCCCACGTAGGCTCCCTGCAGCCCCCTTGCCCAGGAAGAGAAAGACAAGTCGAGGCTGCCAGGCCTGCCCTGCTGGCCAAGAGGGGCTCCTGGGTGGCCCCTTAATGGGGGGATCAGCCCCCAAGCTCCAGGGGGCCCTTTGGCAGGCTCACTGGGTCCCAAGCCAGTGGGCACCCGGCCAACAGCCTGAAGCTGGCTGAGGGACCCCCTCCTGACCCCCAGGGCCTAAAAGAGGACCCCCACCCCACCGGCCATTGGGCCAGAGGCAAAGCGGAGGGGCCCTGAAGTGGAAGGACTTGGTCCAAGGCAGGCCAGAACCCTTTGCTCAAAGACTGAGGAGCTTGGACTCTAACATCCATCATGCCCAGCCAGCCCGGGCCCTTGGGAGGCAGGAACCAGGCAGCCCGGCTGCACCCGGAGCAGTCCCAGCCTTTCCACACAAGCCAAACTGGCCTGACCAGAAAGCCCGGTTCCTACTGGGCCAGGCCCTGGGAGGGAGGCGGGGCCTCCTCGCCAGCGGTGGGCTGTTCCCCGAACCTCTTGGGCTGGCCTGCCGGGGAGGAGGAAGGGGTCCCGAGAAAAGGGGGCTGAGGAGGGGCAGGGGACCCCTCCCCAGGAGCTCATAGTCCAGATGGGGCAGAGCTGCCCTCTCACCTCCAGACCGGCATACAAGGAGCCTCCTCGGGGCCTGTTCAGAGCAGGAGAAGGGATTCCAAGGGAAGGGAAGGAGCCGGTGAGTGGAGGAGCCCGAAGGAGGAGTGAATGGCAGAATCCGGGGGTTGGCAGGGACCCGGGGCCCTCTAGCCCAACTCCTCAGAGGGGCTGCCCAGCCTTCGCTTGAAAACCTCCAGGGATGGAGCCCCACAGCTCTGGGGGGGGGCTTGCTGTGTGGTAGCACAGCCCAATGGCTCTCCCCCTCCCCTCCCAGGGAGGCCACGCCAAGCCTGCCACGTGAAGAGGGCTCAGATTGGGTCCCTTTTCCAGGTCTCTCCAGCCACCTATCCGTGAATGGCGGAGGATCCCTTCTTTTTCCCTCCCAGGATCTACCCTCAGTAGCCTTTCTGGCGAGAGCTGTATTTAAGTCAGAGAATAAACCAAGGATCATAGGACTGAAGGGATCTTGGAAACGAAATCTCCATCCGGTCTTTTCTTGAAAGGCTCCAGGGAGGGAGCAACTGGGATTTCAGGCCTCACTAGTCAGGGATTCCCTCCTGACTTTAGATCCCTCTAGATCCACCTGCTGGGTCTTGTCCTGCCCTTGGAGCTCCGGAGAAAAACTTCTGAGTCACCCCGGAGGGGAGACGGGGCGGCATAAAAATTGAATAAATAAAATAAAGTAAAATAAAATACCTGCTCCCCGCCTTCCCCTGGCCAGCCTTTTGAGGCTGGGAAGGCTGCTGCTGGGAGGCCTTCCTCTTCTGGAGGCTAAAGATTCCCCGGAAATCTTCCCAGGATGTAGCTGTGATCCTGGTCGCTCTTCTCTGCCCCATTTCCAGTCCCTCTGTGGCCTCCTTGTATCCCGGGGGCCAGAAGTGGGCCCAGTCTTCCAGGACTCCCCTGAGCAGGGCGTGTGGGGCAGGTATCCCTCCCTGGGACCTCAGTGGTTTACCTCTGTTGGGGCAGCCCAAGATCCATCAGCTGTTCTGGCAGCTGCAGCAGGCGGCCGGCTCATGCGTGGCCCCCAAGGGTGAATCCACTGCCTGAATGGGTCTTGCACCCAACAGGTGGTTGCTGGTCCTTCCAACTGGTTGACCATCAGTGTTCTGCATCTCCTTTTCATCCAGGCTTCAGCGTGAGAAGCTGGCCTCCTTCTCTGCTCAGAGGGAGCCTCTTCTAAGCCCTTTGTCAACGCCCAGGAGCCCCCCCCCCCAGCAGGGAGGAGAGAGCCTGCTGGAATGGGCTGAGCCAGCTGCTGCGTTGTTTCAGGACTCAGGGCTTTCCCTTCTTCTTCTCCTTGAAGGGCCAGGTCGCTTCTGCCTCCGCTGAGTCCAAACGAGCTCAATGGGTTCTTCCTTGGGGCCTCTCAGGGGACCCGGGGCCACGGCGGGTGACCTTCCCTCCCCAGCTTGCTCCTCTCTCAGCCGCTGAGCTGGCTGAGCTGCCTGGGTGTGTGGACACAAGGAGCCCCCAGAGGAGCAGGAAGGAGCCCCCGAGCTGGCCTCGGTCTTCCTTTCGTCAGAACGGAGGAAAAAATAAGCCTCGTCCTCGGGAGCCACAGGCAGTCCTGCTTTCCAGCCTTCCGGGTTCCCAGGACTACAATTCCCAGAATCCCCAGCTGCTTCTTCCGAGGGAGGGGTGCCAACTGAGGGGTGTCCTGAGACCTTGGTCTGGCGCGGGGGGGGGGGGGAAATGCAGCAGGTGTCTCCTCTCAGGTGCTGCCAGGAGCCAAGCGCCGAAGGTCGTCAGAACCACGTCCAGCCCCAGCACTGCAGCGCCGCAGCAGCCCCGGCCGTAGCCCCGCCGCAGGCAGTGCACCAAGGGGGCTGGCTAATAGTCCCCTTCCTCTTGCGCTTCCCCTCCCCTCTCCCCCCTCCCTCCCTCCCTCCCTCGACCACGCCCTCCCCATTTCCCTTGTGCGAGAAGCCACCTGCTCCGAGACGAGGCAGGGCGGCGCGGTGCTCGCGCGCACGCTGAGCTCTCGGGAAACGCTTCCTAAGGAAAAGGAGGGCCAGCGGCCAGCGGCGCCTTGGAACGAGGCTCGGTGCCTGCATTTAACAGAACGACCGAGTTGGAAGGGACCTTGGAGGTCTTCTAGTCCAGCCTCCTGCTCAAGCGGGAAATCCTATATCAGTAGTGGCGAACCTATGCCACGGGTGCCAGAGGCGGCACTCAGAGCCCTCTCTGTGGGCACGTGCACCGTCGCCCCAGTCCTAGGCCTTCAGCTGGGTTTTATAAAACCTTTTCGCTTTAGGCCTCCGCCGCCGTGTACAAAAAAAAAAAAAAAGGTTCCATCAATCAGTTAATTTCAACTTCTTGCGGGGGAAAAAAAAAAGATCTTGCAAAGTTGCAATTGATTGATTGAACTTTTTAGTCCCACCCAATCTGCCGTTACCACCGCAGCCACCCCCACCCAATGGGCCACACCCAGCCAATGGGCCACACCCAGCCAATGGGCCACACCCACCCGGCACTCAACGATGCATAAGTGGGTTTTGGGTTGCAGTTTGGGCACTCAGTCTCTAAAAGGTTCGCCATCAGTGTCCTATATCATTCCGAACAAATGGCTCTTTCCCAACCTCTTCTTAAAAACCTCCAGTGCTGGAGCACTCACAGCTTCTGGAGGCAGGTTGTTCCACCGATTAATTGTTCTCACAGGAAATTCCTCCTTAGTTCCAGGCTGCTTCTCTCCTTGATCAGTTTCCACCCGTTGCTTCTTGTCCTGCCTTCAGGGGCTTTGGAGAAGAGCTTGACTCCCTCTTCTTTGGGGCAGCCCCTGAGATATTGGAAGACTGCTATCATTTCACCCCCGATCCTTCTCTTCATTAAACTTTGTTCCTATGTTTTACCCTCCAGTCCCCGATCCTCTTTGAGCCGAGCTGAGCGGCTTCAGGAGTATTGGTGGGATATATTAATATACAACTCTTGGAGGGTCGCTCGATGTGCGGAGACTGTCCCGGGACAATCCCCGTGTGGGCAGAAACTCCCCCGCCGCGAGAGAATTAAACAAATATCGGATAAGCGGAAAGGGCACCTTAGGACCTCCCCCAGCCCTCGGCACCTCTTCATCTGAAGGAAAGGTCGCTTTCTCTGAAGGGAGACCGGCCCTCCCCCCGTTTCCCGCCCGGATGATTTAAAAGTCGGGGGGAGGGGAGAGTTTCCTTAAAGTAAGCTTTCATCCGTCTCCCTGGCGGCTGGAACCCCTTCCCCACCCGCACAGCTTTTCCTTCTTCCCCGATAAAGATCAGCGAAGAACTGGAATCCTCTCTCTGGAGTCGAGCGAGGGAAACGGGGGAGGGGGGCGGTAGGGAGGGAGGGAGGGAGGGAGGGGAATTCCCCCTTCGGTCTTTCAAGCCAGAGGTGTCAAATTCGGGTCTGGAGGCTTTGCGGGGCGGTTATCTGAGGTCTCGCCATCTCGCGCCTCACCTGCTAAAGAGGGGGAGTGGAGTTCCTCCGCCTTCCCGGGCGAGGGAGCGGCTGGGGGCTGGGGGCGCACGGGACAGAAAAGGGAGGGGGCTGCCGAAGGGCGCACAGGGTAAGCGGGCAGAGGAGACGCCCCACCCCCGGGGAAAAGATGGATCCAGAGCCTGAAAATTCTCTCCCTCCCTTTCTTCCGATTTCGGCTGGGTCCGGGGCGACCCTCCTGGGCGACCATTCCCTGCCCTACGGATTCCACCCGGACGCGAGGAGGGCTTTCCCGGGAGGCCGAGGGGAGGGGGCTGCATCGGAAGCAGCTCCGGTTCGTCCGGTGGGACCTTGGCAAAGCCGGTTCCTAAAGCGAATCGCCTGGCGGCGTCCAGCTGCGCGCCCTTCTCCAAAGAATCGCGCTCTCCCTGCGAGCGCCCAGGCTCCTCAGGCCCCGAGGGAGTCCGGGGAAGGGGGCGCCCGTTTGGCCGAGGCGTCTTCCCTCTGCCCAGGATCTTCTCCAGCCTCTTGGGGGGGGGGAATCCCGGGGGGAGGGAAGTGGCTTCTTCCTTTCGCTCGCGGGGGTCTTCTTCCCCGGAAGGCTCCTCCTGAGCGCCTGGGCCGGCTCGCCTCGCAGGCTTGGTTCTCTTAGGAGCCCCGACGGCGCGGCCCTTCTTCCCCACGAATGCATCGCCGCTCCCGACACCCTTCCGCGCTCAAAGGTGGTCCTTTCTGCAGCCGGTCCAAGCGCAGACGCCTCCCTTAGTCGGAGACTGGACGGGGAGGGCTGGGGCAACCTGGGCCGCCGCCTTTTCCCCCTGAACTAACTCGTTGCTCAGTCGTAAGCAGAACCGGGAGGCTAACCCCAGCCGAGATCCGCTGGGTTTCGACAGGCAGCCCCATCCCCAAGAGCTGCTTAGCGCCTTCGGAAGGAAAGCGGGCCTCGTGAGGTCAGCTCCGTTGTCGCTTGGTAGGGCTGCCGGGCGCTGAGCCCCCAGCTGCCAGCAGAGTTTAGCGGTCTGGGTGAACCTTTTAACCCAGGCTTTGCGCGTAAAACTGCCCTTTGGGTTAGAGTCTGGGGAGGGGGGGAGGAATGGCTAACAGAGGTCGAGCAGAGGGCGCTCGGAGAACGTTGCCGGGCCAAACCCATTCCAGCCGGCCAAAAGGCGAGGGCGCGCGGGCAACGCGAAAAGGTCCCTCTCCACTCGCGCCCATCTCCCGGCCGTTTCCCAATCAGGCGGGCGAAAAATCGCCCCCCCTCCGTGCTTAGAAAGGGGGCAGAGATGTCCCTAAAAGCCGCCCCCCTCCCAGCCTTTAAGCCGAGGGAGTCTCCGGGGTGGGTCCCTCCTGCTGGGGTGGCGGGGCCCTGGAGCGTGGGGGAGGGAGCGAGGGAGGGGAAAAGGGAGGGAGGAGGGAGGAGCCGGGCAGGGCAGGGACGGGCCGGGACGGGCAGGGCCCGGCAGAGCCGAGTCGCGGCCGGCTACGCGTTGTGCAACGCTGCGCGTATAAAAGGATCGCGCTGCGATGGAGCCTCAGAGATCGGGTCGGAAGCGCGAGGCAGCACCGCGGGCGGAGGTGAGCTGCGCTTTCCGCAGAGAGAGGGATGCGCTGGACAGTGAGGTTCCTCGCGGCGGGGGCGGGAAAGAGGGGAGCGGGTCGTGGGCTGAATTCTTTGCCGTCGTTTGGCTGCCGGGAAGAGTGCCTCTGAGCATGTGCAGAGGACCTTCTTCCAGCTCTTCCTGACGTGCTTCCAGGCGCCTCCTGGTTACGGAACCTGGCCTTGCCAAGGGGAGATCCATAGCCTGGGAGCAGGCTGAGCCCTATTTCGGGGTTCGCCCAACCCCTGGAAACACAGAATAAGGCCCGGGGCTGGGTTCGCACAACGCACTAAGCCGCAAAGACAAACCATCCTTAAACTAGCCAAGCTCCGCTCACTGTGAGAATGCCACCGCCGCTAGGTCCTTCCCTGAGTCGGGGAGGCATGTCGTGAGAACACCGTCAGGCCGAGATGCCTTTCCCAGGCCGGCCGCCCGCCCGCCGGCCCTGCGCTCGTCCGCGGGGGACACGGCCAGGGGCCAAGGCTGGCGCGCGCGCTGGAGCCAGGGAGGCGGCGGCGGCAGCCGGAGCGAAGCCGGGACGCCAGGATTTCATCACTGGGCTTTGCCGGGAAGGGCGCTTCTTGGGTGGGAGGGTCTCCGGACAAGCCCGGCATCGGCTCTGCCCGGGTCGCAGACCTGGAGCAGGGCCAGGACTTTTGAAGCTGACAGCCCCCAGTCTCAACCCGGGTCCCACCAAGAAGCCGGCAAAGGGCCCAGGGCCGATCCCGCCCCCCATCTGCGACTGAGCAGTATTTCCCTGGGGGCGTCCAACCCTCCTCCCTTCCCTAAGACTGGGTGGGGCTGCAGTGCCCAGGCGCTCCTGAGTGGTCAAAGCTGGGATCTTTGCCGGTCTGGAGATGGGCAGAGGGAGGGTCCGGGAGGAGTTCTGAGGGGGCCCTTTGCCTGCCGCTTGTGCTTTTCCTGGACCTGTCTGACAGGGGGAGGGGGCTCAGTGTCCAAGAGGCCAGCTCGGGGAAGCCGACTGAGGGCTTTTCCAGGGGTCAGCCAGCTGGGCAGTCGGCTTGGGCCACAGAACAGCTTGGGCCGCCCCCGCCCGCTTAAAGGGGGGGGCAGCCTGCCCCTGACTTCGGGTCCCGTCCAAGCTAAGGAAGCCAGCAAGCGCTGGTCACTCTGCCCCGCTGGCCTGGCGGGGGTCTCCGTCCGCTTTGCCTTCCGGGCTGGGCTGGGCTGGGCTGGGCGCCGCGGCTGCCCGGAGTCTCCCTGCTGCTCTCCGGTTATGTAACGGGGTTGAGTCGAGCGCAGCTGGATGGCCACGGGCCCCGGGAGGCGCTGTCTCTGCTTGCCGTTGCCGGCGAGGCGAAGGGACTCGCCCCAACCGTCGGCGGCGCGGCTCATTAAGCGCGCACCACTTCAGAGAGCCCCGGGACCGGCAGGCGGGCCTGCCCCGATCGGCCTTCCCAAGAGCCGGGCTGGCTGGGAGGGCCCAGAGGCACC
Organism: Protobothrops mucrosquamatus; assembly: GCF_001527695.2. Classification (NCBI taxonomy): domain Eukaryota; kingdom Metazoa; phylum Chordata; class Lepidosauria; order Squamata; family Viperidae; genus Protobothrops; species Protobothrops mucrosquamatus. Next base: position 316,911 of record NW_015386944.1, read on the forward strand.
GCGGCCCACAGCCCAGGAGGGCGCAGGAGGCGAGGGCAAGGCAGGGCAGCCGTTGGTGTGGCCCCTGCTGGGCATAGCCCTGACCGCCCACGCAGCGGTTTGCCCCAAGCCGCCCTCCGCCTCCGCCGCTCCTGGGAAGCGGAGAAACGCCCGTTTCTGCAGGAAAGCGATGCCAGGCGGTTCTCTGCACGCCCCGTGCCAGGGCATCCCCGGAGTGGATGGGGCTCCGGGGGGGGGAGGAATGAACCTCGGGCTGGGCGGATTCTAGGGAGGAGCGTCTGACGGGGGGGGGGTGTTGCAGCCCGACAGGAAAGAGAACCTCACAGGGCCACCTGAGCACAGCAGATCCCCTCCCCCCCTCAAGACAAATGCGCCCTTTTACTTGTTTTTATTGTGACTCCTCTTTGGCAAATAATACAGCCCTGCTTCCTCAGCCACGCACCCCCCCCCGCCCCCCAAGCTCCCGTGAAGCCCTGCTTGCGCTGGCCTCGGATAGGGCAAGGTGGCCCTCGCCCCCCTTCTTCCTCTCTCACCCCCTCGCCCTCCTCCCTCCTCTTGCAGCCCCCCCATCACATGCCCCTATTTCCCTCCTCTACAGGGCACAAGGGGAAGATGCGCTCCCCCCACATTTCTGTGTGTGGGTTCCTGTGGGTCTGGCTGCCCCTCTTCTACAGCCGGTCTGTGAAAATCGACAAGGTCATCGCCGACACCAAAAGTCTTACCAAGACGATAGTTGCCAGGATCCAGGAGCACCAAGTAAGTGGGGCTCCTTGTCAGCTGCTAGGCCTGGGCTTGCGCGGGATCCCCTGTCTTGGCCAGAGACCGCCCTCCCTTCGGCGCCCCATGCTGACCCCAGTTGCAGCCCCACTGCTCGACTGGCTTCTGCTCTGGGCTTGCCCGGGATGCCTGTGGCGTCTGGAAGTGCCACACACACACACACACAAAGCAGCTTCTCTCAGCTCTCCCCCGCGTGCACGCCTTCCATGTGGAGGTGTAGCTGGGCGAGGCCCGAGCACCCCAAGGCCACCCCATTGCCAGGCAGAGCCGCGTTGCCTTCACGCTGCGGAGCAAAACAGCTCATCCGGGCCAAGCCCTGCCGGTGTCCTGGGCCGGTTGAGCATCTTCGCCATAAGACGTGGCGGCTGCACAAGAAACCGTTATACCATAACTCGTCTTTCCACACCCGCACGGGCGGGGACGGGGTGTGGAAGGGAGGCAGGCACCTAATTAGGTCAGTGCTGGGAATTTTCAATTGCCTCATAATTGCTCTGAGGATCCAGCGGGAGGAGGAGCCCGGAGGTAGCGTAGCGCGCCTTGCCCCGTCCCAGCCCCGGGGAGGAGAGTGCTCCAGAAGGCTGGCGGTGCGGGCAGCCCACCCCCACACCCCCAGGGGGCTAAAGGGCCTCTTGGGTGGGGGTCAGGGTTAAGGCTGTGCGCCGGAAGAAGCAGCTGCACAGCCCTAGCCGGCCTTGGGAAGGAGGGGGCGAGTGTGTGTCGCGGCCTCTTGTCCGTCGTTGGCCCAGAGAGGGGGTGGCACGTCCAGGTAGCTCCATTCAGACCGAAGCCCGAAGACACTTCCTAACAGGGGGAGAAGCTGCAGGGGGGACCCAGTGGATGTGGGGCGGAGCGGGGTGTGAGTTCAAGTAGAAGCTAGACAGCCATTTTTTGGCAGTGCTTCTGTTTGCGCTCCTGCCCTGAGCAGGGGTTGGCCCTTTCCAACTCTGGCGGTGTGTGTGTGTGTGTGTGTGTGTGTGTGNCCCCCCCCCCCCCCCCCCCAGTTCCCTCCACTGAGCCTGAAGATCAACGGTCTGGACTTCATCCCCGGAGACCTGCCGGTGCAGAGCCTGGAGGCCATGGATGACGCCCTGGAGCTCTTCCACCAAGTCCTCTCCAATCTGCCCCTGGAGGCCCCCGTCGCGCAGATCTCCCACGACGTGGAGAACCTCCAGAGCCTCTTGCAGCTGCTGGGCTCGCACCTGGGCTGCCCTCCCCACAGACCCGCCCGCTCGGACGCCCTGCAGAACCTGACCGAGCGCCTGGCCGTCTCTCCCTACACCGCGGCGGTGGTGACCCTGGACCGCCTCCAAAAGTGCCTGCAGAGCATCACCAAACACCTGGACCACGTGCACAACTGCTAGGGAGGGGCCGGGCCTGAGGGGGAGCCGAGCAGGGGATTCCTCTGCAGCAAAACTGGGGGGGGGGGCTTGACTCGCATGTGGCACCCAAGCCTGGTTGGCAGATTTTTCCCACCCCCGTTGCCGTTGTCCTGGTGGCCAAGTCCCAGGGTAGATTTTCTTGGTTTGTGGGGTGTCGCTTTGTGGGGCAGAGAATTACTGAATGTCGATGGTGGTGGGGATGGTGGTGGGCGAGTAGCGTGTAGCAAGGACCTCCTGTTTCCAAGGGTGGACTGTGTGTGTGTGTAGGGGTGGGTGGGTCTCCGCGTGCAAGGCTTGCTGCTGAGAGGGCCGCCCTGGATCTCATCCCAGGCAAGCAGGCAGCTGAGGATTATGGGAGGGGAAACACCTGGACAGAGGCTGGCGGGCAGAACCTCTGGGCAGAACCGGGGCTTGTGCGCCTGGCTGGGCCCCGGAACAAGCGCAGAACGCAGCAGAGCTCAGAACATCTGTGCTGTGCCGAGGCAGCCCCCAGCCACGCCTGAGCGGGGTGGGTGGTGGGTGGGGCAGGGCAGGGCTGGGCTGGGCATCCTGAGATTCCAGGGGGCGGAACGGGTGGGGTTTACCTCGGTCCACATCCGACTCCTTGGATCGGGTATCTTTCCAAACAAAGCTTCGGGGCTGGAGCTGCGTTTCCCTTCCCCGCCTCAGAGTGGTGACTGCATTCTCGGTGCCAGAGATCAAAGGGACGCCTCGCCTCCTCCCTCCAAGACAGACCTGCGTGGGCCTTTGGCTCTTGGCTCGCCCGCCGTTTGAGTCAACACCCCGAACGAGAGGATTTCCCCGGCTTTTCCCCGCCAGCTTCGTCTCCAGACTAGCATCTCAGCTCTCTTTTGCATGCGGACGGGACTGAGGACTTTGGAGGATGGGCCGGGGGGGGGGCAGGGGAGGCGGTGGCTCAGCCCCTCTTCCTCAGGCCATTNGGGGTGGGGAGACCCACCAGCCAAGCCGTGCTGGAGAGGCCGGCAGGAAAAGACGCCGGGTTAGCAAAGGGTTGCAACCTGGTCGTGGAAAGCCGAATCCAGAAGACTCGGGGAGGCGCCTTCAGCCACGGCCAGCAAGAAGACTCCCTGGCGACGGGCCCGGGGCGTTTTAGCAGCCACCTCGGGCACCTTCGCCCCGTCTGCCTCAGCGGGGCCAGGGGAGGGCGGATTTTCAGCGGTGGGGGTGGGGGGGGAGAGTTAATGGTTCTCCCTAGGAGCCACTCCGCACCTTTGAAAAGTCGGGTTCACACGGACGGGCAGACCCCAGGAGACGCGGGGAAGGAGGCCATCTGGGAGGGCGGCGGCCCTTGGCTTCTTCGGGGCCTGGGAGAAGCCGGCCGAGGCAGACCGCAACCAGCGCTTCGTTCCGGGCGGTGCTGCCCGTGCGCCCAGCTGAACGCGAGCAGCCGAAGTGCAGGCAGTGCTTAAACCCGGCGTTTTCCAGCTGAGGAAGCCGGGCGCCATTCGGCGCGGCGGAGTGGGCCTTGGGGATGGGAGGGGGACCCACCCAAGGAAGCCCTTCTTTTCTCCTGCCCCCCCCTTGTAAAAAAAGTGGCCTTTTTATTTATTTTCGTTGGGGTTTTTTTTCTATGCCGATGGTTTTCTTTATATACCTGGAAGACTATTTATGTTTTATAAACAAATCTTCTGAATTTCTGTCGTTTCGGTTCCTTGGCTGGGCAGGGAAGCGCTCCCAGAAGCTGAGGGGGGGGCTGTTCCCAGGGTCCTGGGCAAGGGGCTTGGGCAGACGTGCTGAGGGGGAAGGGGGCTAAATTTCCATTGGACTCAAATGGATCCGTGATGGACTTTCTCAGCCTCCCACAAGCGGGTGGGCTTACTAATGGGTAGAACTTCAGCTCCCATCATTCCCAACCAGTGCCTGTGCCCAGGAGGGAGGAAAACGGGGAGGGAGGGAGAGAGGGAGGGAGGGCGGAGAGAGAGTTCTCCATATTTCATAACTAGATGGTTCAATGCTTCAATGGACCTTCCTTCCCGGGGTGGGGGGTTGTCATCTTCAGACCCTCCCCTGGCAGCAAGAGCAGCTGATGGCTGCTGAGAAGCAGAGCCCGCCCCCCTCCCTCCCCGACCCTCCCAGGCAGGACAAATGCCAGGTTTTGCCTTCCAATCCTTCCAAGGTCAAACTGCCTTTTGCTGAGTTTTATTGTGTTTTGTTACTCCCTGCATTACAACGAGAGGGTCTTAGTGACGTTCTGATGCTGCCTTGTTTCACTCTAAAAAGCAGATGGAGCTTTTCAACTTTTATCTTCCCTGTCCAAACTCAGCACTCTTCTCAGGCCGGGCACCTGGACCCTCCTCCCAGCCCGGACCCCATTGGTTGGGCCAGGCGTCAGTACCTGGTTGATCAAGGGGTCTCCTGTCCACTCCTGCACTCCCACCAAGTTTGGCTGGTCCATCAAGTTGGCCAAGAGTTCCCCCCTCCCCGGCTTTTCCACTGGACACCTGGGTCTTCTTCCAGGCTGTCATTCTCCAGGACCGGCTTCCCTATCTACACGGCCTGCTTCTTATGTCCCTGTTTTTGCAATACTTCCCGGCATTAACAATGCAATAGCAAACACCGCAATTCCCCAGAAAAAGATTAGAGGGACAATGTGGCCTTTTCCCTACCACCCATTCCTTGCTTCATTCATCAATTCATTCATCAATTCATTCTTTGATTGATTGATTGATTGATTCCATCTTTCTTCCCCCTTTGCCCAGAGGAGCTGAGCCCGGAGGGTTGAAGGAGCCCATGGGACCGAGTCGGCTTTCAACCTGGGCCAAGTCGACTTCCCCGGGAGAACTGTTTCCGGTGCTCTTCTACACAACCCCCGGCCCCCTTCCCCATTGGCCCAGCTGGCTTCTTGGGAGGACACGTGAACGTTGTGAAGGTGGGGAGCTGAGGTCAGGAAGCCTCGGGTGACCTTGGGCTCCTCCAAGTCCAAGCCCCGGACGGGCTGGCGGGGCACAAGTGGAGAAGGCAGGGAAGCTGCTCCCTGAGAAACAGAAGCCACCAAATTATTAGTTAAGATGATCACCGTGGTGAGGGAAGCCTGCCCAGGTCAGCCTCCGCCACGACCAGTTTCGGTCTCAGCCCCGGTATCCCCCCCCCAACTTCTTCAAAAGGAGTTTTTCCATGGGGCCTGGGGGGCCCAGCTTGTTCCTGCCCCACAGGCCCTGCTTGACCACTGCTGACTCTGCCTGGTTCAGCCTTCCTGGTCAGCGAACAGAAGCCACCCAGCCCGGCCTGGCCAGAGCTGAGTTTTGAGCCTTTCCTGCTTCTCCTCCTCCCCCCCCCCCCGTGGCTTTCATTTATTCCCCGGGTTCATAGAAGGTGTTCTTTTAGCTGGAAAACCAGAACATTTGGGGATTTTTTTTTAAAAAAAGATCAAGTTTAAAACGTGACAGATCTTCTGAGGACTCCTTGTGAACTATGATCCTCTTTCCTTTAATTAAGCCCTGCGGCCCCAGGTGACGAGACACGCCAGCACAGAGCCCCCCACTTGCCGGCTGCAGCTTCGCCTTCCGTGCCCCCCCCTTTGGGCTTCCGGGCCGTGTGCCTTGGCAGAGGGCCTGTGGAAAGTGGGGCTGGGGGGGGCTTCCCAGCCCCCAGCCCATCAATCCGGCCCCCTCCTCCTCCGTGCTGACTTGGCAAAGAGCAGGGGGCTCAGCCGGAGAGGCGCCTCTGCGCCCCCAGGAGGAGGGGGCTCTCTCCCTTGCAAGGGAAGGCAGGCAGGAGGGCCTGGGGCGGGCAGGGATCCAAGGCAGCCGCACCCACCCTCGTCCTCCCGTAACCTCCCTGCGTGGCTGGTGGGGGGAGCCAGCCCCACTCTTCACGTTGCTGCAAGAGGCCATTTCAGGATAGATGTACACCTGGGGGGGGCAGAACCCCCGGCTGCTTCCGCCTCCCTGGTGGGGTATAGGCCCCCCACCCTGTGAGGGGTGTGTGCACATGGACAAAGGAAGGTGCTCCAGGCCTTGCAAAACACGCCTAACCTGGATCCAGAATCCACCTATTTTGTGGTTCGCACAATACACTAAGCCAACCCTCTGGAGTAGCTACACGCAGGAGCTAAGCCAATCTCCCTGCCTTATGGCATTGAAGCTGCTCGGCTTGTCACCGAGATGGTTTAGGATCGGTCTGGAGAGTAGCGTGGAATTATCATACAATCCCAAGGGTGTGAAGGACCTGGGAGACTGTCTAGTCCAGCCCTCCACCCAGAGTAGGGATCCTCAAGACCTCCCAAACAAATGGCTGTCCAGTCTTTGGCCCAGGAGGCAGCTCTTCCACCGCTTTGTGGAAGTCCAGAAGTTCCCCCTGATTTTGAGCTGGGGTCCCTCTCTGCCAGGGTGGGCCTTGCCCTGCCCTCAGGAGCTTTGGAGAAAAACTCCCGCCCCCATTTTCTCTGGGGGAGCCCTTCAAGGCTGGGAAGACTCCTAGGAGATCTTCCTCTTCTTGAGATTAAAGATGTCCAGGAAATCTTCGCAGGATTTAGCTGTGATCCTGGGTGCTCTCCCTGCCCCGTTTCCAGTTCCTCAGCGTCCTTCCGCTGTGGGGACCAGATCTGAACCCCCAGTGATCTGAACCCACGCCTGTTCCTGTGAACCCGTCGCTTCATCTCTCGTTGATGCAGTCCTGGGTTGCATTAGCTCCTTTGGCAGCTGCAGCACACACTCACACAGCTCACACACACTTGGAGGCCTGCCAAGAGGCCAAGGGCCGTCTCTCAAGCACTGCCCCGGAGTAGCTCCAACCGTGTGCCTGTAAGTCTGATTTTTCCTACCCAGGTGCAGAGTCTTACATTTGTCACTGTTGAACTGCAAGGTTCAAGCCTTTCAGGATCTTTCTGGACCTTCTGCTGATCTTCTGAGGCTTTAGCATTCTCCTCCAGCTTCATATTGTCTGGCCATGTAAAGAGTTCCCCTCTGATCTCCAAGTCATTTTTAAAAACGTTGAAGAGCCGTTAGGCCAGGGTGGAGCCCTCAGATGCCCCCTGCCCGTCCCTGCTGCCATGGAAGGCTTGCGCTGCGGGATGGACACGCAGAAGGGCCAAGGAAGAGACTGATGGGGTCGTTGAAGGAGACCGTCTGCTGCGGCATTTCAGCGGAGTTCTCAGCAACTGGACCCTGATCCAAGACCCGAGGTCCACTCTGAACCCCGCCTGAATCCCTGCATCACCTTCCCAGCCCATAGGGTGGGCCACAATGCCCTCCCAAGTGGTGAGCAAAGCCACCGCTGCCACAGAAGGTGGCATGGCCTCGCTTCACCTCTGGCGGGGCCCGGTTGGGAGAGGCACCATGCCAGGGCAGGGTACTCCAGAGGGCTGTGGGCTCCGTCCCTGGCAGCTTTTGTGCCTTGGCTCCAGCGGGCAGGGGCAGCAGGGCTAGCCTCCCGTGCTGAGGACTCCACTTGTGGCGAGCAAGCCGGGCCGCTGCGGGCCAGGATGACATCAGCCGGCGGCCGTTGAGAGGCAGTTCGCGTGTCTCCACAGCAACCCAGGTCAACAGAGGATACGCCAAGCGCACAGGCGGCTAACCCAGGCCCTCGCCAAGAGCGCTTCGGCTGGCCGCCGGCCAAGGCAGAGCAGCCGGTGATGAAGGGAGGCCCCTCCCAAGAGGAGGCGGCCTGGGGCAGCCCCGCCTTGGCTGCCTTCCCCAGGTGGATTACCTGGCGGAGGCCCAGCCAACGGCTCCCTGGCCCCAAGCAGCCACAGCAGCACCGCTGGTGATGTGGCGCAGAGCAGGGCTGCCTCTGCTCAGCCTGTGCCCCCCCCGGCTCCTCCCCCCCGCCTGCCTGCCCAGAGATGCTTCCACCAGCAGCCGCCTCCCAAAGCTGCTGAACTCAGAAGTGGGGCTGAACGTCCCTGAGTCGGGGGGGGGAGGGGGCGGTGGGAGGGGGGCTTTGGGTGGCTTGCTGTCGCATCAGCCAGGGGGTGCCTAAAAGCTCCAAAGGAGGGCAGTCTGATGGTCAGGCATGTTGGTGTCCAGTTCCGAGTTTACTTTGCCCACAAACCATCCAGTCTGGTGCTGAGGCTTCAGTGCTCCCAGTGGCAGGAGGACTATCGTCTCCCACATTTGCAGAGGCTGGGCAAATGCCCCTGGCACCCGCCTGGGGAGAGCGGGACCTGGGCCCCACCTGACCTCTCTGCTCTTTGGGGCTGGGAAGAACTTGGCACCCAGAAGCCTCCCTGGCAGAAGGCGAAAGCCCGGATGGAGCAATCGGCAGCCCAAAGGGGTCAGGATTAGCTCCCCCTTGGCAGGAAGCCCTTGAGCCAGCCCTGGGTGCTGGGCCATCCCCTCCCAGATCTACGGTGACTCGGGGGGCCAGGAGGGCAGGGAGCTCCCTGGCATTCAGGAGGTCTGGCAGATGCTTTTGTGGCTGCAACGTCCCAAAGGGCTGGGCGCAAATTCTGCCAGAAAAAAAGGCGTCAGGCATAAGCAACTCTAGTGCCACCGTCTGTTCACCCCAGGTCTGCATGCCAGTCTCAGGCGGCCTCTCCCAAGCTCAGCTAAGCAGGATGAGTAGAGAGTTCAGTGCCTGGTCCCTGCAAAGGCCTCTTTCCCCAATTTGGGGGGCGGGGGGGCTTCCAAGGGTTTGGCTTCCCACAAATCTCCCTTTGGGGAACTCCTGCCCCCTCAGACCCCCAGCTCCTGGCCTTCCTTCCGCCTGGTCCTCTGCAGTTCTCCCTGCAAGCCAGGCAGCCCAGCTCCCCTCTCTCTCCTCAGCGCAGTTCCCTCCGGGGGTTGGCCTAAATCCCGGCTTCACTCCAAGGGGGCAGTTTCCAGTTTCCTTTCTTGGACTTCCTGGGCCACTGGCCTGTGGGTCAGGCCCAGGCCCCTCTGCCCCACGGCAAGGGAGCTCTGGGCATCAGGGGCCCAGCAAGACTTCTGTTCCATCAGCCCCTTATCCTGGCCTGCCCAAGGGGAGAGCCAGCGGAGGAAGGGGTTGCAGGAAGCTGCAGTGGCTCTCAGTTGGCAGGTGTGGAACTGTGGCCCAGGAGGCAGCTGTTCTGCCAGGCACCCGATCCAAAGCTTCCGATTCCTGAAGAGTTCCAGCCTGATGTCCTGCCCAGGATTGTGTCCAGCAGGGCCAAAAGAAATGAGCAGGGCCTGGACCCCCAACTCAGCTGCCAATGATGCAGACGGCTCTTGCCTCAGCCCTCCCGCTCCAGAGGCCCCCGTAGCTAGGAGGGGGTGCTGCATGGCTGGCATGTGACTGGGGGAGCCACCCCCAGCCTGGCCCTCGGGGGAACATTCCCAGCCCTTGCCCAGAGGGACCAGGGAGACCCGCAGGTGCTCACGTGTCCAACACTGGCACAACCACCGCCCGTCTGCAGCCCTCCAGCCCAGGGAGGGGCGTTGGGGGTGCTCCAGCTGAGTCAACGACATCCCTGGAGCGGCAGGACTCCAGAGGCCAGGCGGTGGCTGTCTCCTCTGGCCATCAAAGTGTCTGCGGTGGCAGCGGCAGCCAGCCAGGACATCACCACATGGGCCCACTTCCCTCCCTCTCTGGTCTGCATTTGTCTCGCTTCAGCCTCCGGGCCAGAACCAGATGCTTCTTCGCTCCGAGTTATGCAGGTTGGCAGAAGATCCCACTTGGCAGAGAGGCATGGAGGTGGCTTCCCTCCTGTTCGGCACCCAAGCCAGGCACAGGCCTTCGGAGGGGCTGGCTGCCCTGGCAGAAGCAGCCGGATTGCCACCTCCTGCAGCCAGCCCGCCTCCCTGCTCCCCCCGGCCTGGCCTTAGATGGGAAGAATGCCCAGCAGCAGGGCGGGCAGCAGCTGCAAAGAAGGACCACTTGCAGGAGGAAGTGTGGGGCAGGCGAAGGGAGGCTCTGGGGAAGGGGGCAGTCAGGTCACGGGGCTGGCTCTGCACTCATTTCCCTGGCGCCGGGAAGTGGGGGGGAAGACAAGCCAGGCTTCAGTTTTGCATTAGGAAGACGAACCGCTTGCAACAGAAGGGGATCCAGCAGGCAGCGGGCCAGACCCACACGCTCCTCTGCACAAACTGCCAACATTCAGGACATCTGCAAAGGATGAGGGCGCTCTCGGCCCCGGCCCCCAGCCCCCTGCTAGGTAAGGGAGGTGGCTCTCCCGGGGCCCCAGAGCCTAAAAGGGCCCTGCCCCCAGGGGAGAGAAGGCAGGGCCAGGGACGCACTAGGCTGGAGAGTGGGTGAGACAGGAGGGATCCCCAAAAGGCCCTTCTGAAATGCGGGAAAATGAGCCACAAGAATGACATCACCCTGCGAAAGTTCATGCAATATGCCCCCCCCCCGTGAACTGGCCAAGGGGGGTCAAATAGGAACTGGGGAGCAGAAACAGCCGAGAGGCAGAAGGTCACCCTGGCCCTTGACTGCTGCAGGGGCCCACGGTGGCGCTCGGCCTGGACAGAGCATTCCTTTAGACTGCAGGCTCCCACTGCACCCCTTGGTGAAGGGGGGGGGAAGCTCCCCACAGGAACCCCCCCCCAAGGGCTGCCTGTGAGCTCATCTGCCGAGAGGCTGCTTCCGGGGGGGGGTCACTCTTTCCAGGGGCAGAGCCTGGGCCAGCTGTGCTCCTTGCTCGGAGGATCCCAGGCGACTTACTGGCATTGCGCAAGACTCCCCCTCACCCTGCTGGCCTCCTCCCCATCGTGCCCCCCCTTCCCGTTGGCTGGCTGGGACAAGCACCGAGGTGAACCCCCCCTCCAGGTGGTGCTGACTCGCTGCCCTCCTGGCCGATGCGAGAGCAGCCTGGGGCCAAGCCAGACCCCCCCCCCGAGGGTCAAGTCTTCCAATCCCAGGACCCAGGCCGCCTCAGCTCTCCCCCCCCCAGGAGGGCTTTGGGGCCTGCAGGCCGTCTGGACCACCTGCCTCTTCCCAGTCAGTCGGGTGACAGGGCCTGGCCAAGCCAGGGCTTCTGGGATGGGCTTTGTGGTCCCGGGCGTCCTGAGGGGTCTCCTCCAAAGGGGTCGAAAAGGCAGGGGGGCTTTCAGTACAAGGACTCGACTTACCATTCAGTGACCGCTCAGTTACATCACTGAAAAAAGTGACTCAGGATCATTTTTCAGTTACCACTTTTGCAGCATCCCCACGGATGTGTGACCACGTTCGCATGCTTGGCAACCAACTCGTATTTATGACCGCTGCTGTGTCCCAAGGTCACGTGATCCCATTGTGACCTTCTGACATGCAAAGTCAACGGGGAAACCAGATTCACTTAACAACTGCAGTGATTCACTTAACCGTGGTAAGAAAAGTCATGGAATGGGACAAAAGTCACTCAACAAACGTCTCGCTTGGCAGCATAAATTTTGGACTCCATTGTGGTCGTACGTTGAGGACTCCCTGCATAGCCAGCAGAGTCACCCTGAAGGGAAGTGGGGTGCTTCAGCCTCAACCCAAGTTAACCCATCGCACGCGCCCTCTGCAGAGCCTGGTTTGATTGGAGGACCAGCTGAGGGGGGGGCTTTGTGGGAGGCCTGGGTCACCCCACTTGCTGCAAACAACCCCGCCCTCCCCTCTCCAGAACGGGACCCTCCCGTCCAGGCACCCCGAACAATGTCTTCCCCCAGTGGGAAACTGGGCTGTGAGTGGGAAGGCTCCCATTAAGCTCAGAGAGATCATTCACTGGGAGCAGGTTGGCAAAGGTGCCCCCCCCCCGAGGGAACTTAACACCCGGTGAAAGCATCCGGGTTGGGCCACCACGATGCAAAGAAGGTGCTGAGATTCTAGAAAGAGCGCAGAGAAGAGCAACAGAGGAGGCTGAAACGTGTGAAGAACGGGGGCCGGAACTGGGAATGGCCAGTCTAGAGAAAAGGACGAGGGGTGTGTGACGTGATAGCAGTCTTCTAGTGTCTGAGGGGCTGCCCCAAAGAAGGGGGGGGGCTCAAGCTATTCTCCAAAGTCCCAGAAGGCAGGACAAGAAGCAACGGGCGGACACTGAACAAAGAGAGAAGCAACCTGGAACTAAGGAGGAATTTCCTGACAGGGAGAACCACCTCCACTGTGATGGGAGCTCCAGAAGTTGTGGGTGCTCCAACCCTGAGTGTTTTTAAGAAGAGATTGGACCACCATTTGTCCAGAATGGCATAGGATCACCTGCTTGAGCAGGGGTTGGACTAGAAGACCTCCAGGGTCCCTTCCAAGTCTGTGATTCTGTTAAGAGTCAAGTAGGCAATCCAGAGGTTGATTCCGTCTCCAACACCTGGTGGGGGAACCTCTGAACCAGGCTAAAAGAGCCCCCTGCCTCTTCAGCGAGATTAGCGCTCCAGCCCCCCTCCCCCCCGACAGAAAAGAGATCCTGTGATCCAGCCCCGGAGGAGACTCCCAGGAACCACCACTCTGAGAAAGCCATTTATTAAGAGAGGCCGAATGGGCGAGGGGCGCTCCGGGGCTACAGCCTCCTCCTCCTCCTTGCAGCAGAGGCAGCCACCCTCCTCTGCACCTTCCACCAGGCTGAGGGTGTTGCGAGGACCCATTTCTGCCCGCGTGGGGCTAGGCACCGAGGAAGGGCCACCAGGGCTAACGCGCCCGCCCTTCTTTACGGCGAGGATGGTCTGGCACGGCACGGGGCTGCCTTGCTTCTCCCTTCCTCCAGAGGCCCCCACGCGCACCCTGGCTGCAGAGGTCCCGGGCCAGCAGAGACCCCAGCATTTCTAGGGCTGCAGGGGGCTCTCCCCCTGGCCTGTCTGCCCCCCAGGTCCTGGCTCACGTCCGTCCACACGGGGCCAAGAAGCCGGGCCCCGGGCGAGCCTCCTTTTCTCCCCGACATCCAAGGGCAGGACCCGACATCCAAGCAGCCCCGCCCAGCTGGGGGGGGGCTCTCTTCCCTGGGGAGGGGCGAGTCAGTCCTCGAACCACTTGCTCCTCTTGGCCGGCAGGGCGGCCTTGCCAGCCGCGCCCAGGATCCGCTGCTTGTACCGCTCCACCAGCTGCTCGAAACGAACCTCCGCCCGGCCACGTCCAGCCTTTCTCCTCTGGGGCCCCTGAGGACAACCACGGGCCAGGCTCAGAAGGCTGGGGGAGGGGGGGCACAGAGGCAGGTGGCTCTGCAGGGGAGGAGACCCCACCAACTCACCCGGGGGGCAGCTCTGGGCGCCTTCCGCTCTTTCGGCCCGGCCTTCTTCTTCTTCCTGGGAGGGGCCCCCTTCGCTTTGCCCTGGTCGCGATTCCTGCCGGGAGAGAAAGCCCCCCCCCGTCAGCCCAGAGAGCAGCACCAGGGGATTTCCATCCGGGGGGGGCAGGGGAGGGAGGGAGGGGCTCCAAGCTCCCGGGATGGCAAAGACCGAAGCGGGGGGGACAGGCCAGGGACCCGGGCGCTCCCTCAGCGGCTGGATCTACCTGATCTTGGGTCCCCAGTGGGAGGGGAGGGCCAGGACCCTCGGCCGCTTCGTGCCGTCCGGCAGCTCCACCCTCTCCTCCTCCGTGCGGGTCTGGAAGCCTGACCAGGAGACGGCTCCTTTGGGGGCCTGGAGGCTGGGCGGGGGCCCAGGACGCTTCCTCTTCTGCCCAATGTGCTCCGGTGGAGCCTGAGGGCCTCTGGGGGCCCCAGCCCTTCCTTTGGGCCCCGGGGCCTTCTTCAAGCCCCCGGGTGGCTTCCGAGGGGCCCCTGGCTGGCCGGTTCTGGGCGATGGCCCCTGACTTGCTGGCCCGGCAGCTGCTTGCTTCTTCCTCAGGTTTTGCTGCACGAGGGGGAGAAGCGTCACCTGGCAGCCAGGGACCAATTCCACACACACACACACACACACACACACACACACACACCCTGGGCAGGGAGAGCCACCTCTGCACAACAGGCCAGCTGCCTCCCACTACCGGTCACAGCTCTCCAGCCAGGGGCCACCTTGTGCTGCTGACCGGCTTCTGGAGTGGCCGGCTCCTCCCGCAGCCCTGGTCAGACTCTCACCAGGGACGCCACAGCCGGACGCGCTTTCCTCCTCCAGCAGTTCAGGATGCAAACCTGAGGAGTTCCCCCCCACGAGACCCCCGGGGGCACCCCAAGGAGTCTGCTGGAGCCAGCAGGGAGGGACTGGCGCCTGCCCGGGGGAAGGTCTCAGCTCCGCAGTCATGGGGGGGGTGCCGGATGCCCTACCCGGCTGCGTTCGGTGCGCTGCTCCCTCAGCTTCAACTTCCGCCCGTCCTCCAGGGAGAACTCCACAATAGGCCGCTGGGAAGAGAAACAGCCCCACTTGGGCCCCAAAGCAGATGCCAAGGGGCGCCCAGACTTCTGCCCTCCTGCTCGTGGGGGGCCTCCCTCCGACTCCCTGCCTGGTTCCCTCCGTGGGGTGCCCAGAAATCCCCAGGCCCGGGCCCCTCTGGCCTTGCTTCCCTCTGCAAATGCCCCCCCCCCGAGTCTTGGGGTGCCCAGTCGGGCAAGGGAGACGCAAAGAGGAAGGACGCAGGGACTCCAAGGACCCCAGGCGGGCTGCCGGGCCAAGCCAGAACCGGCCCTGTGGCGCTGCTGCCCCTGGAGAACCTGACCTCCGCTGGGGGTCTCCCCTCGACCGGCCGGGGAAGAGACTCACCTTCTGGTCCCCAAAGAGCCGGGGGTTGTTGTTGACCTGGCGCAGGGCCAGCAGGGCGTGCTGGTGCTGCTGGAACTCCACGAAGGCGTACCCCAGGGACTGGCCCCGGCCCTTCAGCTCCCGCATCACCCGGCACTGGGGAGGGGGGGAGGACAGGCAGCAGTCGGGCACCCCGTGGAGGCTGGCCGGAGCCACCCAGAGGCCAAAGGCCGATTCCGGGCCTGTGGGGCCCAAAGGCTCCTCCGGAGCTCAGCACACAAAGCAGCAACTTCACTGCCACAAGAGACTTTGCCTGCCCAGAAGGGCCACGGGGAGCCCCGAGATCCCTCAGGGGGGGCTTCGCTTCAGACATCAGGAACCCCAAGGAGCTTCCGGGATTGGGGTCACGGAGACCCCTGACCCGGGATGGCTTTGGAATCCGAGAACCGCAGCCGTTCCGGAGAACTAGCAGCTCAGGAGCTTTCGGATGAGAAATGCTCGGGACAGCCCCCTCCCGGCGCATCCCCCCCCCGGTGGGCTCCTGGCTCAGACATGGAGTGGCCCCACCCTGCAGAAGCGGAGAAGAGACTGGGGGGGGGAGCCCAGAGACCCCCACTCTCCACTCTGGGCTTGCTCAGCTCCGGAGCACCAACCGCTTCCACTCCGATTTCTTGGGCTCCGGAAGCAGCGCTGGGGATCTGCAGTTCTTGCCCAGCTCCCCGGGAGGAGGAGGGCGCCTGGGCAGAGACCCGGTCCCGGCAGCGGGAGGGCGAGGCCCCCAGAGAGGCTGGGCCAGGCTCACCTCCTTGATCCTGGCACCGGCCGTGCCCTCCGCCGCCTGCAGCATGGTCTTCCGCAGGGCGGCCTCATCCACCCTCTTGGGCAGGTTGTGGACGCAGAGCCTCGTCTGGGACACAAAGACGTTCTGGTCCTTCAGCTTCTGCCGCTTCAGCTCCTCAAACTGGGAGGGAGGGAGGGGGGCCGTCAGAGCCCTGCCCGTCTTCCCCCAGCCCGGCCACCCACCGCCAAGTGCTGCTCTGGGCCCCCCCCGGTCCAAGCCCCTGCGGAGAGTCCAGCCACCGGGAGCCTGGCAGAGAGCAGCTTTCGTGGGTGGCCAAGGGAGAACCAGGGAGCCAGGAGGGCACTTAATCCCAGCGGGGGGACGGCACCTCCCCATCGGAAACCGTCCTGTCTCCACCCCGATTCGGGCTCTGCGGGCTGAGTGGCAGAGAAGAAGCCAGCTGCCTCCCGATGCCCCCCCTTTGACATCAACGCATCAGAGGGCATCGGTCATCCAGCCCCGGCCCCAGCAGAGGCTCTCAACAGCGAGGGCAGCCTTCAGAGGCCCCGGGCGGCCGAGCGTCTTGCGGGGCCCCTCAACAGCAGCCGGCAAGCGCAGACTGACGCTCCCCCCCCCAAACTGGCGCAGGAGGGCCACTCACCCGGGCCCTTTTGGCCAGGTCAGCATCACTGACCCCCTCCGCCGCTTTCGTGCCGGCCCGGATCACTGCGGAGGGAAAGGGAGGGTGAGGCCGGCCGGAGAGGACGGGGCCTTCACGGGTCACAGGCCGGCCAGAGGGTTAGGCTTGTGGTCCCCGGAGGGCTTCTCCCCCGGCAGGGCTGGGTCCAGAGGTCCCGGGGACGAGGGAGGGAGGGAGGGGCCCACTCACAGCCTTCCCGGGCCAGGTAGAGGTTGCGGGTGCCAGTCGGCTTCTGGGCCTTTGTGCTCCGCAGCTGCTGGGCTTCCTCACGGCTGACGGCCAGGTCCACCCGGAGACGGCGGCCCCCCAGATGGAGCCCCCGAGCCTTCCAGGGAGGAGAAAAGACGGTGAGAGGGAGGCGTCCTGGGGAGGGGCTCCCCCCTGCCATCACCCCACAGCCTCCTGCTCTCACCTCGCTCTCCTCCTGTGCCATCTGCAGGCATTTCTGGGCAGCTTCCTGGGTGGCAAACTGGGCAAAGGCACAGCCTGAGGAGGGCAAAAGGGGGGGGGGAAGGCGATTGGAGGAAAGAAGCCAAGAAAAGATGGGGGGGGGCTTCTGAATGGCCACTGCAGGTGAGGGGGAGGCAAGGAAAAGATCAATTTTGGCCCTTGTTCTTATGCCTCCCGCAGAGGAACGGGGGGCCAAAGGGGTGTGGGTGCCTCCCCCCCGGCCGAGTGAGGACGGGGTCTGCAAGCCCCACTCACCCTTGGAGTGCTCCGTGTCAGGGTGCAAGACAATCCGGACATACTTCAGGTCCCCAAACTGCTCCAGCAGCTCCCCCAGCTCCTCCTCTTCCGTGTCAAAGGACAGGTTCCTGGGGGGAAGCAGAGGAGGCTCCCTCCACACCTGTCCCCACACCCCGGGGGGCGGAGGGGGGCAGCCAGGTCCGCCTGGCACAGGGTCCGTGCTGATACCAAGTGTGGCCGGGGCCCCCAGGCAGGAGCACCTCAGGAGCCCTCCCCGGAAATGAGGCAACAGCCCTCCAGCCCCCAGGGAGGCACCCAGCACCCTCCCCCCGCGGACCCACCTGAGGAAGACAGTCCGGCCCTCTGCGACATCCGAGCGGTGCTGCTTCTGCTCTGGGGCAGGCCCCTCTCCTGCAGAGACCAGGGGAGACCCAATCAGCCAGTGTCAGAGATGCCAGAGCCATGGGTGCGAAAACTCCGAGGGGGGGGGGAAGCAGGTATCACCCCTCCCTCTGCTGAGACTCTCCCCAGAGGCCTCCGGGTCTGGCAAGGCGGCCCTCGGGAGAAGCAGAAGCCTCTGGGAAGCCATCGGAGGAGATAACCGAACAGAAGCTGAGCAACAGCGGAATCCCCTCGGAGGACCCCCGTCGCCCTTTGGCCTAACGTAGGGAGTCCTTGACCTACAGCCGTTCGCTTAGTGACCATTTAGAGTTACAAGGGCACTGAAAAAGGTGACCTGTGACCCTTTTTCACACTTATGACCGTTGCATCATCCCTGCGGTCACGTGATCCAGAAGGGTCATGAGACAAAACTCACTTAACGACTCTCCTGTTTAGCAACAGAAATGTTGGGCTCAGCTGTGGTCATGTCAAGGACTACCTGTACGGGGTCTTCTCCTGCTGCTTCAAGGTGGGCAGAGTCTCCTCATCCAGTCCCTCCAAAGCGACTGAACCAACCTCCTCCTCCTTCCTCCTCTTCCTCAGCACTCTTCTCCTCCTCTTCCTCTTCGGAACTCCCAGCCTCGTCCGGCTCCTCCTCCTCCGGCTCCTCCTCCTCCTCCTCCGTGGAGCCGACTTCCTGCTCTCCGTCCTCGCTATCCGCGGAGGGCGTTTGGGGCTCGGGGTCCCTGCGAGGAGCAGAGGCCAGTCAGGGGGGACCAGCAAGGGGGTGTTTCTGGGAGGCAAAACCGAGGGGGGGGGGGGCTGGGCTGCTGGCTTTGGGCAGGAAGAGGAAGCTGCAGAGCTTGGCAACTGCCCACTGCTCTCCAGAGGGCAGCCCCAGCTGGCCACAAGCACCCAGGCTTCCGCCACAAGCAAACCCATTCCCCAGCTTCCCTGCGGCTCACCTGCCGCGTCTTCCTGGCCCTGCAGAGGCCGGTCTTCCTCCTTTTTCTTCCCTCCCGTCTGCGCCTTCCTGCTGGGCTCTCTTCTCTGAGGACGGACAGGGCAGGGAGAAGGTGAGGAGATGTTCTGAACCAGACCCTCAGGTCAAACCAGAGTGGGGCTTATTTGGTCACAGCAACATGTGAAGCCAGCCACTCCAAAATCTGGCTGCAAAAACCCCGTGGAAAGTCTTTTTACAGTAAAAAGAGGTGAAATCTTGGAGGGCAGAAAAGCCCCCCCCAAGCCCCTGAAATTGCCCACCCCAATTCACACAAGTCGGCCACTCACCGTCAGGGACACCTTCTGCCTGCGCAGCCTGGTACTTCTCCCGGGCCACCGCCCAATCCACAGCCACCGGACGCTCTGCAGGGAGTAAGGGGAAGGCTGAGGCTGGCTGGAGTGAGAGGCCCCAGACTCAGGTGAGGCTTACATGGGAGGACAAAAAGGTCACCCACCTCTTTGCCTGCTTTTAAAAACCTGACACGCCTCCCTCCACCTTCAGGCCTGCCCTGCTTAACTGCCAGGATGGCACGGGTCACTGCAGTGGAGGAAAGGGGTCTAAATAGATCAGATGGAGGCTACTGCACTCTTTCCCCAGATGACCAGGGTCATCCCCAGCTCCCCTCCTTGCCCACAGACCCACACTGACCCTGCATGAGGCAAAGCCCTCTGCAAGTCCATTTAGACCAAAAATAGAAGTCTCCGCACTGCCACACAGCACGGCCCAGGGGAAACTGCAGCCTAGAGCAGTGGTGGCGAACCTATGGCACGGGTGCCAGAGGCGGCACTCAGAGCCCTCTCTGTGGGCATGTGCGCCATCGCCCCATTCCTAGGCCTTCAGCTGGGTTTTATAAAACCTTTTCACTTTAGGCCTCCGCCGCCGTGTGCAAAAAAAAAAAAGTTCAATCAGTCAATTTCAACTTCTCGTGGGGAAAAAAAGATCTTGCAAAGTTGGAATTGATTGAACTTTTTAGTCCCACCCAGTCTGCCGTTATCACCGCAGCCACGCCCACCCAATGGGCCACACCCACCCAATGTGCCACGCCCACCCGGCACCCGACGATGCATAAGTGGGTTTTGGGCTGCAGTTTGGGCACTCGGTCTGTAAAAGGTTTGCCATCACCGGCCTAGAGAAACCCCAGCTTTCCCTCCTCAATCAGGGATGCGCACCCAATTTGGCCTAACCATGGAAATTGCTCGGGTACAGGGACTGGAACCTGCCCAGCTTCCCCAGATCCCCAGGAATTCCTGTCTTGCAGCCCTCAATTTCTGTAAAAACCCTGGCGTTTCCAGTGCTTGAGGTTCCTCCTTCCCATAAAGCAACATGGTTCTTCCCCTCAATATTCAGCCTGGGCTGCTTTTATATCCGGGACACCTTTGTGCCGTCGGCGCTCAGCCCTGCACAGAAGCGAAGACTGTGTGCGCAGACACAGAGGCAATTCTTCCCCCGAGGCTGGTGTCTGCCGAGCCACAGCTGGTCCCCCCCCTGCTCCTCTGGGAGCATCTCAGCACGAGAGGACGGATTCCCACCCAAATCCTGCTGGCCTGAACAGGTTGCAGGGACTCACCTTTGATCTCCTTCATGTTCATCCCCTTCAGGGCTTTTCCCGCTTCCAGGACATTCCTGAACTGCACAAAGGCGAAGCCGCGCAGCTTTCCATCTGGAAGGGAAGATCAAGGCGTTCACACATTCCCCAGGCCAGCTTCTTCCCCACATCGCAGGAACTGCAGCTTCTGCCCTTCAGAGGGAGGGGGACAAAGCAGCCCCTCGCCCAGAGCAGTCTCCTGGATTCTCCCACTCCATATACGATGGGAGGGAGAGAGTCCACCAACAGCCGTCACCCCTGACCTGCAGAAGGAAAGGCTGCCAAGGGAGGAGCCTTGGGGAGGGGGATGGCAGTGCAGCCCCTGCCCACCTACCTGGTTTCCTGGGCAGGGAGGCTTCCAGGACGGTCCCAAAGGGAGCAAAGGCGCTCTTCAGGTCGCCCTCGGTGCACTGGGGGGGGGGAGAAGCAAAAGGGCAGCCCGGGCTCAGGCAGCGGCTCGGCCTTCGGCTGGCCACGGGGAGCTCCGAGCGGGGGGGGGAAGAGCCAGGCGGCCGCCCCCTCCCAGGCCGGGGAACAGACGCCCCCCCCGCCCGGCGCCCCCTCCTACCTTGAAGCTGAGGTTGCGGACGATCAGCCGGGCCTTCTTGGGGGGCCCCCTGGCCTTGGGGGGCTGCTGCGCCGGCGGGGGCGCCTCCGGGGGGGCCTCTGGGGGAGAGAGCCGCGGGGCGCGTGAGGGGGGCCCAGGGCAGGGATCCCTCCCGCCTCCCGCCCCCCCCGCAACCCCCCCGCCGCTCACCTGCGCCGCCTCCGCCTCCCGCCCTGCGCCGCTTCGGCCGCGCCAACGCCAGGCTGACCCGGCGGCCGCCGAAGGTGCGGATCTCGCGCAGGGCCCGCTGCGCATCCTCCGGCAGGGAGAAGCAGACGAAGCCCAGCCCGGTGCACGCCTCGCCGCCTGCAACGACCGCGCCGCCCGTCAGGACCCGTGTGTGGGGGGGGCGCCCTCCTCCCCCGCCACCGCCACCGTCCTTCCCCCCCGCACTCACCGGGCGCCGTCACGGCCACCGCCCGCCGCACCGGCCCCACCTGCCCGAACTCCCGCTCCAGTTGGGCGGCGCGGGCCGAGGGGGGCAGCCCCCGCACCAGCACCGTCCGCCCCGTCCCGCCGGGGGGGCACGCGTGAGGACCGGGCGCCGCCATCTTGCGCCTCCCGGAAACAGTCGGCTGGCCGGCCGGAAGCGCGGGCGCCCCCTCCAGGCGCGGCGGGGAAGGGCGAGTCCGCCGGGTGGCGCGAGTGCGCATGCCCGGGGCGGGCGGGGCTTTCCTCCCCTGTCTGCCTCTGTGGGGCGGGGCTCCCCGATCGGTCCGTGCGCAGCCCCCGCGAGTGGGGCGGGGCCCGCCGGCAGGGGCGGGGCCCGGGTCCGCGGGTCAGCCAAGAGGTACCGGGGGGGGGCGGGGGAGGTAGGCTGCGAACACAGCGGTTTTGTCCCAACCTTCGCCGGGGATGGCTCGGACTGGCGCTTCTCTTCGGCTCCCGCCCCTTTGTGGATTCCCTTGCTCTGGGGGGGGGAACTGTGTGTACATGTGTCCCTGGAGGTCATCTAGTCCAGCCCTCTGCCCGGCACGAGGTTCCTCAGGCCATCCCCGAGAAAGGATGGTGGCTTTGAACCCCAAGGAGGAGCCCCTGCTTTGTGGCCCCGAGAGTCTTGAGCTGGGCTCCGTCTCTGCCAGGCTGGGTCTTCTCCTGCCCTCCGGAGCTCCGGAGCAAAACTTCTGAGTCACCCCGTAGGGGAGACGGGGCGGCATAAACATTGAATAAATAAAATAAAGTAAAATAACTGCTCCCCGCCTTCCCCTGGCCAGCCTTTTGAGGCTGGGAGGCCTTCCTCTTCTGGAGGCTAAAGATTCCCCGGAAATCTTCCCAGGATGTAGCTGTGATCCTGGTCGCTCTTCTCTGCCCCATTTCCAGTCCCTCTGTGACCTCCTTGTATCCCGGGGGCCAGAAGTGGGCCCAGTCTTCCAGGACTCCCCTGAGCAGGGCGTGTGGGGCAGGTATCCCTCCCTGGGACCTCAGTGGTTTACCTCTGTTGGGGCAGCCCAAGATCCATCAGCTGTTCTGGCAGGGGAGGGCCAGCTGCTCTCCTCCAACGCTTCCTTTCCTCATATGTGTGTGTGTGTGTGTGTGTGTAGGCAGCTGTACTTGTTTGCATCCCTTTTGCCGTAGGAAACAAGGCCAGATTTTTTAAAAATTGGAACCTGGCACTTTTTTAGGGGAGAAGCTTCCCGTCTCGACTGCAATGGAGTTTTCTACTGGTAGGTTGATTTGATGGCTTCGCCCCCCCCCCTTCGCCCTCATGCAGTCCTTAGCCAGGCCATCCATTTGCTGACAGAGCAGGCCAGAGAGATCAGTGCCACCAACATGGACCTCATTGGGTCCTACAAAGCGTGAGTTGGAAAGACACTTAGAGGTCATCTAAACAATCCTTGACAATCACTCAACCAACGCACTTTGAAAGTGTTTGGTGAGTGGGAAGTCGCCATTCCCGGCAGAGGGTGCTGTTGATTTACAACTCTGGCACCACAGAAATCTCTGACGCTGCACAGAATCTGCCTCCGTTACGTTTGGACTGGCTGATTGTCCTCCTCTGGGTTTCCACCGTGGAGAAGAATCTTTTACCCAGGACGGAGGTTTGCAGACCCCTCTCCTTCCTCCTTGGCAGGTTCGGCCTCCCAGCTCCTGTAAAGCTTCCTTGCAGGGTTGGCGTTCAAGCTCCTGATCGTCTCGGAAGCTCTCGCTACGTCTCTCTTAAGACTGGTGCCCAAAACTGGAGAAGAGTGACCGGAACATCCCAAAGTGCAACGGAACTATTGCCCGCCCTGCCCGCCCACCTCCCCTCCCCCGCCTGGCTGTGGTGCTTCTGCTAATGGCATTTGGCTTCTTAGCTGCCACATCGGCCTGCTTGCCCACGTTCAGCTGGAGATCCCAGATCTTGTCACGTGCACAACCAGGACTTCTGCTGGCACTTGGGCTTCTTCCTGTGTAAAGAGATTCCGCACTGACCTTCATCCTCCGGGGTCTGTCTGGCCCAGGGGCCAAGCCTGTCGAGGTCAGGTTGTCCTGCAAGGACAGCCTGGTATCTTCTGAAAATGCCCTCCCCATCTTGGCCATTTTTAAAGTTGCGGGAGAGCCTCGGCTGAGGATTCGCCGCCTCCCTCTGGAATGACTCAGAGGCCGGGTGGGCAGCAGGGATGGCTCAGTTGCAAAACCACCCTCGTGCCCGTATCTGCTTGACTGGATTGCCAATCTGGGGCTCTGACTGAGCTGGTGCCAGGTTGCCATCTGCCTCTCCGGTTCGAATCTGGCTGGGAACAGATCCTCAAGATGGTCCGTGGGCTGCTTCAGAAGGGGCAAAGCTGGCTGCCAGCCTCAGCTGCGTCCACCAGAGGGCGGCAGAGTCCTGTGGAAACCAGTTACTAAGCAACGTGGATGGGGGGGGAGGCACGTGCCCTGTGCATGCCTGCACAAATGCACCTTGGCACACACGTGGCTCCAACCCGGCCTTGCCCGCTGTGGCTGCTCCTGGCAGATGCCAAACGGGTGCCCTCCCCCCTGCCTCCCTCCTGTATTCTGAACATAGATGGCAATCAGGCCTCTGGGCTGGCTGGGTCCCAAAATGGAAGTTCTCCCGACACCTCCTGGGTCCAAACTGCCCGTCCCCTGGTGTGGCAGCCCCTGCCAATCCAGAGGCTCCCTGGGGGCCACGGAGGGGGGGGCAGAAGGGCACCCCCAGGCCCTCCTTGGCTGGCCTACCTCTTTTGCTCAAGATAAAATGGAGGCCTCGCCCCCCCCTTGACCTTTAGAGGTCAGACTCAGGATCAGGACCGCCAGCGCTTTCCGCCTTCTCAAGTCTGTCTTTGGATCTCTCCCCCCCCCTGTGTGCTGGCCTGGCCAGAGCCCGACCCCTGGAGCCCTCCCTCCATGGCAGCTGCAGTCCAAGGCTTGACCACCACTGGCCCCAGCTGCCCCTCGGCTCATCCCCTTTTGCGGTGAATGGCTGCGGGCATCTTCAGACACACCTTAAGCACCTGCACAGCTGCTCCCTAACCACAACGCCATTTGTGTGTGTTGCACCTGCTGCCTTCCCCTGATTCCCTGTCCTGCCCCCTTTCCAGGCATCCCTCCCCCCACCCTTTTCCCCTGGCACTTGGCCCCGATTCAGGGGGGGTCAGAAGAGGCAAAACGCCACCAAAGCCTCACCACAACGGCCTGTAGGAGGACGGGGGGGGGCAGTGGGTAAAGCAGCTGCCCCATTGCCTGCCCCCCAACTGAAGGCTTTGCTCTGTTCAGTAATACCCAGAGCCCCCTCTTGCAGAAACCACCTCCTGGTGCATTAGGCATACACAGGTGGTCCTCGACGTACAACCGCAATTGAGCCCAACATTTCCCTTGCTGAGCAAGATGGTTGTTAAGTGAATTTTGCCCCATTTTACAAGCTTTCTTGCCACGGTTGTTAAGTAGATCGCTTCAGTTGTTAAATGAATCCGGCTTCCCCATTGACTTTGCTAGTCAGAGGGTCGCAAAAGGGGATGTGGCCCCCTGGGACGCTGCGACTGTCGTAAATATGAATCAGTTGCCAAGCCTCTGAATTTGGATCACGTGACCCTGGGGATGCTGCACGGTTTGTAAGTGTGAAAAATGGTCAGAAGTCGCTTTTCCCAGGGCGGTTGTAACTTCAAATGGTCACTAAACGAACAGTTGTAAGATGAGGACTACTTGTAAGGCCCTGTAAAGCCCGGACGTACCTTGCAAAAGGGAATTCCGGTTGAGCTTCAGAGCGAAAGACGCCCCAGCAGGTGGCTGTGAGGCTACTAGAGAAGGCTGCAGTCGGGGGAGGGCAGGGGCACACAACACGCAATGAAACCTTGTGCACAAAACACACGGCCGGCGGGGCCTCTGCTGGACACAGAGCAAGGGAAGGCGGAGGGAGGGCAGCTCACCTGCTCCTGCGGCCCAGGAAAGAGCCAGCCAGGTGTGCCAAAGAGCAAAAGAGGCTGAGCAGGCTGGCATGACCCCCAGCCCCTCCGTTGGGGGCCCAGCAGCAGTTGGGATGCAGCACCCACAAGGTGACCAGAGGGCAAGAGGCTGTTTTGTGGTGATGGAAGCAGCTGGAAGGTGCCCCCTTGTGTTCTCTCTATTTCCTTCCTAGGGTGGGGGGAGGGGGGCACAATGGTCTCACGAAACAGGGTGGAAGACGGGCTGAAACTCAGGAGGGAGATGGGGGCTCTCCTTCGCCAGGGCCCGGAGGGAGGCCAAGCTGCTTCCTGCATCCACTGAGGCTTTGTTTAAAAAAAAGGCCACTGGCCCGAAGAGGCTTCAGGCAGACCTCGTGAGGCTGAAGGTCTCCCCAAGCCCCTCTCCCCCTGCCTCATTTCCCAGGAGGTCGAGCAGAGATGAGTGGGGTCTCCTGGCACCTTTCCAACTCAGCCCAGGGAGGTCCAAAGTGGTCCTAACAGCAGCCCCCACAACAGGGGTCAGATCCTGAGTTCCTTCACTCATCCTTTCGTCAGATGCGAGGATTCCAGGGGGTCCCAGTGAGGGCCTTTCCCATCGGTGCCCCTTCCCCATCTGTGATGCCTCGGCCGCTGCCCATTGCAGCCCGTGGAGAGCTGTCCAGAGCCGCACTCGGTCTGCATCGGGCAGCTAATCGTTGCTGCCTCGTGAAGCGATGGCCAGCCAGGGCAGGGGCTGGAGAGCAGGTGGTGAGGAGGTGGGGGACGGACCTCCCCCCTTCCCTCGGCTGTGCCAGTCCTGGCCGGCAGGGGCGGCTGATTTCGGTACAACCGGAGCTGCCCATCTCCCCCTGCCCTCACCTGGAGGAGCAACACGGGATAGAGATGAATGGGGAAGACGCCCCAAAGAGCAGGCCTCCTGCCTCTGTGACGGGAGAGCCGGGCCAGGGACTCTGCGGCTGAGAAAGTAGGTGGCCTCCGTTTGGCCTGGATGCTGCTACAAGCAGAGGGGCTTGCAAGGATCTCGGCCAGCCCAGCCTGGCAGGCACGTAATTCTGCCTCATGGGCAGAGGCTCATGGTGCTTAGCCAGCTCAAGCCAGCTCACGAATTGAACTTCTGCCTGCAGCCTGTCCAGATAACCCCTGTGTGGCTCTCTCCTTCCCCCAGAGACCCTTCGGGCCCTTCTCAGGTACTTGGGACCTGGCCCCTGTTGTGAGTGCTGCTATTGGCCGGAGACCCCCGCCTGTCCACCTCCCTGTTACGACCACTTTGGTTTGAGACATTCTCGGCCTTCACACACACACACACACCCCGGGGGCTGAGTTGGAAAGGTGCCAGGAGACCCCACTCACCTCTGCTCAGCCCCCTGGGAAATGAGGCAGGATGAGGGAGGTTCGGGGAGACCTTCAGCCCCACGAGGTCTGCCTGAAGCCCCTCCGGGCCAGTGGCCTCCTTTGGCCTAGAGGGGCCAGGAAAGTGCCACGGTGGTCAGTGCCTTCTGGAGCCTGGCATTTGATCGTGGATTCCAGGCCATGGTCTGCTTCAAGTTTAGTCATTCCTCCCAGGCCAAGGGGCTCCTCTTCCACCCCTGGAATGCCAGTGACAGCTGCCAGGCCCTAGAGCGGCAGCTGCCACATGCCAACCCTGGGTGAGGCCTACCCCCTGGGTGGATTTCTCCAGCCCCTGGTGCTCCTGAGCCAGGATGTTGGCTGCCAGGCTAGCTGGCATCTGCAGGGCTAGGAGGGAGGGGGCTTGATGGCGTTTTCTCCTTGGTCGTCCCTTGACCGGGCTTGATTGTCCGAGTAGCTGAGGGCAGCACTGCCATTTCCCAGGCTTGAGGTCAACTATAGATCTGCACTATTAGTTGTAGTTTTATTGGCTGGGCACTCTTGTCTGTCTGTGTCTCAGCCACCGACTGGTTCACGTCAGGTGCTGCCCATGGTGGAAGGGTTTACAACATCTGCTCTTCAACAACAGCCCTGCAGTGTAGGGCAGCCTGAGTGCCCAGGCCGGTGGGGCGCGGAGGGGCTTTGAGCTCAGCCCTGCAGCCGAAGGGGAGCCTGGCTGCCCCATTAGATCGGGCCCGGCCCTTCCCCGCCGGCCCTTCTCGCGCGGGAGGTCCGGCCGGGGTGCCCAGGCCGGCGGGCGGGTTGGCAGCGGCTGTGCTGGCACCGTGCGGGCGGGGGGCTCCTCCTCCGCTCCTCCTCCGCCGCCGCCGCCGCCTCCGCTCCGCCCGGGGGAGGCGCGCGCTGCCATCAGCGGCAGCCGCCGGGATGCGCCCACGATTGGAAGCGGCTCCCGCCTCGCCGTGGGCAGAGGAAAGGGGGGGGGAGGGGGGCGCCTCCGACGGCAAACGGGGAGGAGCCGCCGCTGCAGCCGCTTGTCACTCGGGCTGCTCGCCCCGCTGCTTCGCCGGGCCGCCAGGCGCCAGCTGGGCTGCTGCGGAAGGAGGCGAGGGACGGCGGCGCGCTGCGGGCCTGGTCAGCGGCAGCCCGGTCGGGCCGGGCCAGGTGAGCACCCCGGGCCAGCCACCTCCTCGGGGCCCCGACGGCGCCGCCCAGTCCCGCTCGCCCAGCCTCGAAGGCGGCGGTGGCGGGGGGGGGGGTCCGCCGGGCGAGCCTGTCCACGGGACCCCTTCTCAGCCCGCGCCCGGCCCCGGGTCCCGGCCGCGCAGGCGGGAGGGTGGGCGGCGGGGCGGGCGAGGCGGGCCCCGAGAAGAGAGGGAGCCGCGCGTGGGTCTTGCTGTCTTGCGGGGCGGCGGGCAAAGCGCGCGCGTGGGCGAGGGCTCCCTCCCCGCCGCTGCTTCCCCTGCGCGGTTTCCTTCTGCTCCGCGGCTGCCCCCGGACGATGCGGCGCCTTCCCTGCGGGGCCCCCGAGCGGCTCTCGCCCCTCCGAAGCCGCCGGTTGGTTTTGCGGCTATCGGGGCCGGCCGAAACTCCCTCCTGTCGCTGCGGGAAGGGCCTCCAGGTGGGTTGCGGCGCCGTTCGTTGGCCTCTATGGGGGCGCGGGGGGGGGCAGGGCACGATGTCCCTCGGCCGGCTGGCGTGAGGCACCTCCCGCCGCCCCCCCGTTGGAGCTCCTGCGGGCTAGGAGACTTTCTGCGGGAGGAGAGGGGCCTCCTCGGCGGTCCGGATTCCGGAGCAAAACGTCGAGCTCTGATTCGCCCCCCCCCCGTTTCCCCCGTCCCCCCCTTCTCCCCCGCACCTCGGGAGAGCCAGCTTGCGGGCGTCGCTGTTGAACCGCAGCGCATCCCGGAAAGGAACTGCGAGGACTTCTCTGTGGAGCAGCAAAGCCCCCCTCCCCCCCCCCCGTTACAAGGAAGGCCCAGGTTAAACAGCCCCGGGGGAGGAAGGGTCCGCCTCCCCCAAGACTGGACCGGCGAGGCTGTTGTGGGGGAGGAGCGAGTGGCCCTTCTCGGAGAGGCTCCGGGGATCAGGTCCAGGTGAAGGTGGGATGAAGCCCCCAGGGAGTCTCAGGGCAGAGCCAGCCAGACCCCCGGCAGCTTTTTGATCTGCTTTCTGTTGGAAGCTCCCCGGGAACGCCAAGCAAAGGATCAGATATAAGCGGGAAGGCAAAACCGGCCAGAGGAGAGACTCTTGGGGGGGGGTCCCCCGGGGGGGCTCCCCCAATCACCTCCCTCTGGGATCCCTGCCAGGAGCCCCGAGGCAAGTGAGGCAGGGATCCTCCTCAGCTGCATAGTTTTAATAGCAGAGGGACGGTTGGGGGGCACTTCTGGTGTAGGAGATCTCTTATGCTTGGGGGGGGGAGCACACTCGGGGGATTGAAAAACACTCTGTGCATGGACAGTGATGCAATGCACTGCCAGCCTCAGCAGCTGCCCCCGTGTGATCGCCCCCCCCAGAAGCCCAGGCTGGCTGATTGGGGCACTGGAGACAAGATGGGGCTAAATTGGGGTGAGGGAAATACAGTCCGGAAGTCCCAGCTGCTGGGCAGGGAGGGCAGCTCCTGTCCTCCAGTCCAGAGTGGTCAACAAGCCGCCCAACAGCTGCACTAGGTGGGCCTGATGCTCTTCTGCAGATGTTTAGATGGTCTCTAGGGGGGCTGGCTGGGGAACCCTGGGAGTCCACCCGTCTCCCAAGGACCGACCGAGGCTGGGACCCCCTGCTCCGAAGGGCGATTGATGAGGGTCTGCTTGAGTTGCACAAGACAGCTTGCGCCCCTTCACCCCCCCCCCCCCCCGTCTTTGGTTCACACCACCAGCCGGGATGGCTTCCATGCTTGCTTCTTTCTGTCTTTTGCAAGGCTGGCTTAGCACGTTTTGTGGATTTTGGCAACACCCCTAACAAGGCCCAGCAGGACTGGGTGGTTGTGGGGATGGAGGCCGAGTGTGAGGATGCAACGGGAAGCAGACCCTCGCGTGGAGCCATCCTGGGCTTTATTCGTTCGGCCAGAATGAAATTAGACGGTTAACCTCAGCCGGGCGTTCGGCGTGTCGTGGAACCCCCAAAACTGGGGCAATTCAGTCATCAGATTTATTGAGCTGGGTGAGCCCCGATTAACCTGGGCCAACTCTTAGCAGCTGATGTGGCTTCGGTTCATTGGAGCCGCCTGTGGTCCAACAGTCAAGTCAGACAGAAAACGGCATCAGCTCCGTTTCTCGGTAGAGGCCGTCCTCGGCTTACGGCCACACCTGAGCCCAAAATTTCCGTTTGGTTAAGTGAGTTCTGCTCCTTTTTATGACCTTTCTTGCCACAGTTGGTAAGTGAATCGCTGTAGTTGTTAAGCGAGTAAAATAGTTGGCAAGCAAATCGGGCTTCCCCCGTTGGCTTTGGCTCATCGGAAGGTGGCAAAAGGGGGTCACGTGACCCCGGAACACTGCGGCCGTCATAAAAGTGAGTCAGTTGCCAAGGCTCTGGATTTTGACCATGTGACCATGCAGGGGGGGGATGCAACAATCGTGTGAAAAACGGACATAAGTCCCCTTTTTTCAATGATGTCGTAACTTTGAACGGTCACTCCGTGAACTGTTGTAAGTTGAGGACTGCTTGTGTGCAGCTGTGGAGCCATAAGCCGACTGGCCGGATGGGAGCGGTCAGCCTGTCTGGCTCGACCCCCCCAAGAGGCTCCTCAGCAAATGCAGCTCTTCAGCTGCAACTAGGGGGGGGGGCGGGCACCCGGCCTTGGATAAGAGCCCCCCCCCATGACTGTGCTGGGAAACAAGCTGCCTGCTCCCTGCCCCCCCTTGAAGGAAATGGGCAGGTAGGAAGTTTGATATATAAATAAACAGAAGCGATCAAAGGCCTGGGGGCTGAAACATGGGAAGAACGGTGGCAGAATTTGGGTATGGCCAGTCTAGAGAAAAGAAGAAATAGGGGAGACATGATAGCAGTATTCCAATATTTGAGGGGCTCCCATAAAGAAGAGGGGGGGTCACGTGATTCACCAAAGCACCAGAGGGCAGGACAAGAAGCAACGGTTAGAAACTGATCAAGGAGAGAAGCAACCTGGAATTAGGGAGAAATTTATGCTCAGGGAGGACAATTAACCAGGGGAACAGCCTGCCACCAGATGTTGTGGCTGCTCCATTACTGGATGTTTTGAAGAAGGGGATGGACAGCTGCCTGTCAGGAATGGCAGAGGGTCTCCTGCTTGGGCAGGGCTTTGGACCAGAAGACCTCCAAGGTCCCTTCCAACTCTGCTATTCTGTTAAATAATATAAATAAGTAAATAAAATAAATAAATGCTGCCTTAGGGCCCAAGCCAGGCTTCCGGTCTTTGCAGACGCTGAGGTGTTAAGCGGTTGTAATGGCACCAGCAGTGGAGTTGCCGCACGGCCTCACTGGGCACACAGCAGAACAGCACACAGATTCCTGTCTTCCTTGGTGCCCGGCTGGCAGCAGCTATGCCCACAAGGCATCCGGGTCCAGCCAGAACGGCTACTTTGGGGCTGGGCTGTCAGCTCCATCAGCTCCTGCCTCTTCATCTGTCGCCCACCGGTGCCCGGGGAGGGAGGCCGAGAGATGCTAGCTGGCATTGGAGCCTGTCGCTTCACACAACTCAGCTGAGCTGCTGTGACATCCAGGAGAGGGAGCTGCTTCTCAGGGCGGGAGTGCCCAAGGCCGGCTGATGCCCCCGTTTCTCTGCCTCCTGAAAGACGGGCTGGGCCACGAGACCTACTTTCTCACCGGCATCCCGGATCTGGGCAGAGTGCTCCAGCATGTCCAGAGGCTGCTGCTGTGGGGTCCTTCTGCCCCAAAGGATGCTGGGCACGTTTGGAGCCACATCGAAAGTCACTTGGGGGCGCAGAGACGGGGGGGGAGGAAGGTGCCCGGGCAGCTCAAATGGATGAAGTGAGCAAGGGAGGTGCCTTTTAGGAAGGGCCCAGCCCTTCCCCCCCTCCCCACTGACGGAGGCTGGTGGGAGCTCATCTTCTTGGATGGAGGGAGATTCTGGGGCGAGGCGAAGACAGCCTCCCTCTCCCTTCTCCTCCCCCTCTCTGGGGGGGGCATGGCTGGGACTCCCTTGCCATTTGGTGACCTGTGTGTGTGTCTGTGAACGGGCTTATTGGGAAGAATTTCCTCTCAAGGCACCCCAGCCCAGCCGACTGGAGAGCCTGGGGGAGCCTGCACCCTGACCCCAGGACCTCCCCCTAGATCCTGCCCCAAAGAGGGCCCTAATGCCACCGCTCGTGTGGGCAGGGGCTGCCCCAGATCCCTGGACTCAGCTTGTCTGCAGAGGTGAAGGAGACAGTCTGGCAACTGAGCCCAGCAGCTTCAGAGCGTCTCACGGCAGTCCGGACTCTGCGGAGTGGCGGGAAGTTCCAGGAAGAGCTGGACTCCAAGGGCTCTTTCACACGACACCCTCAGCCAGAACCCAGCGGCTGCGTTTGCACGTGCTAAGCTGGGTTAAGGTTCCCTTAGTTCCGAAGGTCTGGTGCCACCCAGGCCCCCGAGGTTGAGGGCAGAGTCAGTTGCAGACCAAGAAAACGCCGGAATTACGGGAGATGCCCTGGGAACCCTGGTGACCCCCCCCCCCGGTTTCCTTGTGGGACATTCCTCCTGGAGCCCGGCTGGCTGAGCTGCAGGACGGACGGCTGGTGCCAGGGGGGGAGGGGGGGGCTCAGTGAGATTTAGCCCTTTGGGTTTTTTTTACAACCTTCCTTGCCACAGTTGTGAAGTGAATCCCTGCAGTTGTTAAGTTAATAACCCGGTTGTGAAATGAATCTGGCTTCCCCCATTGATTTTGATTGTTGGAAAGTTGCAAAATGGAATCACGTGACTCTGGGACGCTGCAACCGTCATAAGTATGAGTCAGTTCCCAAGCGTCTGAATTTGGATCATGTGACTGTGGGGATGCTGCAATGGTTGCAAGTGTCAAAAACGGTCCTTTTTTTCAGTGCGGCTGTAACTTTGGTCACTAAATGCAGTTTTATTTTATTTATTTATTTATTTAATTTAATTTATATGCCGCCCTTCTCCCGGCGGGACTCAGGGCGGCGCACAACATATTTAAAACCAAAACATGTATACAATCCCCCCCTTAAAACCGAATTAAACCAAATTTTAATGTTGTGTCTTCCAAATTCCTAAAAAACCCAGTATAAAATCCACCCTAGGTCAGGTCCACCCTAGTTTTGTAAGTCAAGGACCGCCGCAGCCTGGCAGAGGGTCCCTCTCTGCCCCAAAGGATGTGGGTGCCTCGTTCTTAAAGGCGCTGCTGGCCGTCATCCAGGCTGGGGCTCTCCAGGAAGGGCCCGAGAGGGATCCCCGGGGACCCACCTGTGGGAGGCCGGAGGCTGGCACTCCCCCTTGCGGCCTTTTCCAGACTGGCATGACGCTCAGTTCCTCTGGTCTAGCCAGCAAAGCCCCGAAGCCCCCGGCCGGCCGCTCTGACCCAGGCCTAGGCAGGCCGAGGGGGTTGGTCTGGACCCCCTTGGTGGGCCTTCTTCCCCCTCCCAGCTCACCTCAGCCTGGTTGGGAAATGCTGCCATAAACCGGCTCCATCCAGCGGGGAGGGCACCTGCCAGGCTGAGGGTGAATTCACGCCTCGTCTCCACTTGCTGGTGGGGCCTCCCTGGACACTGGAGTGCCACCTCGCCTGCCTCCCTCTGCCT
Source organism: Protobothrops mucrosquamatus (assembly GCF_001527695.2). NCBI lineage: Eukaryota > Metazoa > Chordata > Lepidosauria > Squamata > Viperidae > Protobothrops > Protobothrops mucrosquamatus. The sequence goes on from NW_015386944.1 coordinate 349,729, forward strand.
GTCTGCTTGTCACGCTTCTCCCACCGGGGCTGCGTCCCCCTTGGGCTTGCAGGGTCTCCTCTGATGGCTCCCTTGGGTCCTCCAGGGCTGGGGGTGGCTGGGGGCCTGCCCCACAGAGCCCCTTGCTCTAGATGTAGAAGGTTTCTCTGGCCAGTTGAGAGCGGCCAGGCGTCGGGGTGGACACCCTCCCTCCCTCCCTCCCTCCCTCCCTTCCTCCTAGAGTGGGGGCAAGGGGGCGACTAGGGGGTCTGGTCAGCCCAAAGTGGCTCAGCTTGAGGTGCTTCAGTCGACAGGTGTGCAACTGCTTAAGAGTGCCAGAAATTGGAGGCGGGGAACGTCCACTTGCTGCTCTGCCTGTAGGGTGGTGGCCACACATCAGTTCTGGCCTGGGAGCGGCTGCTCTGTTGCCTGTGTGCCGAGGCCCTACATGCAGGATCTCCCCCCCCCCCCCCCGCTTGCCCGCTGCCTCGCCTCCTCCACAGCCCCAGTTCGTGTCCTGGTTCCATCCCCCTTGCCCGTGGCCGGCCAGGGAAGGAGGCCTCTGCAGCGCCCTCCTTGTGGGGGTGGCTGCCAGACAGGCTCCTCCGTCTGTCCGTCCCTCCTTGCCCCCCCCCGGGAGGGGGATCAGTTGTGGGGATTCCCATTGTGCTGAGCAGGTTAACTTTTATATTACGTCTCCTTCGGGGCTCGGCTGGTTTTCCGTTTGACCTGCATGTTTTTCAATTGTGCGTGAAGGTGTGGGGTGCACGTGCGAGGAGGCAACCGGGGCCGAAGAGGAGTTAACTCTTTCCTCCCTGGCTGGGGTCCTGGGGACAATCCTTGCTCCGTCTGAAGCCGGTGGGGCTTGGGGGGAACCTTCCCAGGAGCAAAAGGGGGAGGTTCCCGCGCAGTCCGCCTGACTCTCCCCCCCTCCCCTCCCCTCCCCTCCCCTCCCCCAGGTGCTTCCTGCCGGCGGCGAGACTCACACCGAGGCCAATGTGGGAATTCCTGCCGCCGTCGCTGCTGCTGCTGCTGTGCCTGTCCCCGCCGCCGGGCCCTGCGATGCCCCTGCCCCCTGCCCAGAATGAGTCCGGCCCGGACCCGCAGAGCCCCGGCCCCTCCCCGGCCCCACCTGCCACCCCCACCCTGCTGCCCACCCACAGCGAAGCCCCCGCCCTGCGGCTGAACCTGGGGCTCAACTTCCAGGTGAAGGTGCGCGGCCAGGGAAAGGGGCAGCCCCACGCAGGGTCCCTGCCCCGCGGCCAGCCGGACGCCCCCGCCCACTCCCCGGCCGAGGGGGGCTCCGCGGGCGCCGGCCAGGCTGCAGAGCCCGTCCCGGCTTCCACGGCCGGCCCGAGCTCCTCCCCTCCGCGCGCCCCTCCGGCCCCCCGGCCCTCCGCGCCCCCCGCCCGGCCACGGGAGCACAGCAGCGAGCTCGGGTTCCAGGTGGAGATCGGGCTGAGCGCCGGGCTGAGCCAGGAGCCGGGCTCGGTGCTGGGCGGCGGCGCCGGCAGCCTCCTCCCTGCCCTGGCCGACGCATTGGGGATTGCCAGCCAAGGAGGGCCCCCCGGTAAGTACTGCTGAAGACTTTGGGGGGAGGGGGGCGGGGGAGGGCGCGCTAATGCCTGTCCTGGAAAGGCCGGGCCAGGGCGCGTCCGGAGCCGGCGCCGGGGAGCCCTGCGGTGGCCAGCGAGGGGCCCCGCAGGAATGGCTGGAGCTCCGCCAGGCCCTGGGCGATGTTGGCTGGAGGGGCAGAAGAGAGAGAAGCGGGGCCGAGGCTCTGGCCAACTCATCCTGGGGGGAGGATCCCAAGCCCCCTTGCTGATCCCTTCCACGGGGTGGTCCTTCCTTCGACAGGGCTCTTTGGATTCACCCTTCCTCCCGAGCTGTGGAAGCCCCCGGAGTGGAATGTCACCGGCAGCCCCGTGGAAGAATCTGAGGACCCCCACCCCACTGCTGAAGGGACCCTGGGGCCAGGTAAGAGTATAACTGGGGGGAATGGGGCAGGCTGCCCTAGGCCCCCCCTCACTCCTTTTGGGGGGCTCCTCCTGGTTGTCTGTCTTGCCTTCCTCCAAGGAAGAGGCTCCTGGATGGGGGGGGACGGGGGGGGGGCTGCCATGCACTGGTTAAGGAAGTTCTCCAGCAACACAGCAGGACAGCTGGCTGGGAGAGGGAGCCAGAGATGGCAGAGAGATTGGTCTCCTCCTTGAATGTTTCTCTGGATTTGGATGTTGGAGCAGCCAAAGTCCTCTGGGCCACCCTCCCAGGGCCCGTCTTCCTCCAGGGGTCCCTCGGGGGTCCCCCGGAAACCTTCCTTGGTCTGGAAACCAGGCCTTGGATGTCTCCTTGTCACTTTTCCCAAGAAAAGTGGTTTAGCAGTGACTACGAAGAGCCCTCAGATTTGCTGAGATTTTAAAAAAGAATTTGTATTAAAGCATTTTTTTTTGCAAAGTTAAAAGATGAAATAAATAAAGTTAACAAACAATGGAGACCAAAGGGAAAATTAAACCTTAAAGAAGGAACTTCCGACCTGCTCTACAGCAGTTACATGCTTAAAGCTGCTTCCTCCCTTCTGAATTAATAATGGGGTTCCTTCTCCCCTTTATTAATCGGCAATTCCACAAATCGCCCGTTCATTTTTACCCATTTTCAGCAAAAAGTCCTTTAAAGTGTTCTGATCTGTTATAAAAATAAAAAAAGAGGTGAATTTAGCCATTTCTGCAAGTTCTTCACCCTCCATTCCTCCATTGTGTGTATTTTTGCCTTCTTCTGTCTTTGTGTGTATATTAACTTGACTGCATCCAGGGGCCTCTCCTGACTGACTATCCATAGGTCCTAGTAAGCAAAATTCTACTTATCAGTTTTTAAAACTCTGAATCCTCACTGCTTTTTCATCACTCCACCTTACATGATAAAATGTCCCTTCGCGCTTTTTTCCATTTCCGAGAACAATTGGAGGAGGATTTTGCTGGGATTTCTGGTAGCGAAGCAAATGCACCTAGATTACCTGCCCCCTCAGTTGCTTTGCACCCCTGTAGTTGTGGGAGGGGGCTGCGGGGGGGGGGCTGCTCACCATGCAGGAATTTCCTCAGGATGTTTGAGCGGGACAGAAATTCCCGGGAGCCTCCAGGTGAGAGCAGAATCCGCTTGAAAGCTTCAGAATGTTGGATCTGAATTCTCAAGCATGGAGGATGTGGGATCTGGGGGTGTGCGTGCCCCTAATTGTTGCGGTCCTTCCATGCAACAACAACGCTAGAGTGGGATGGGTTGTGCCTGGGTGTGCATGAAAGCAGGGAGTCCAATGCAGGGAGGAGAAAGAGGGATAGAAGAGGGGAGAGGGGTGGGGCTGTCCGGCCTGCAGGAACCGCCATCCAAAGCCTCTTCTGCATCAGCGTCAGCCTCAGCGTCTCTGGTCACCAGAAGGCCTAGCGGGCAAGACCGGCTCTTTGGCTGGCTGCTTTCCAATGCCTGTCTCGCCCTTTGCCCGTTACCCTCAAACATTCCTCCCTGGTTCCATCATGGAGCCGGGGGAACAATTTAAAAGAATCTCTGATTGTTTATGTAGAACGTACAGTAGATTCAGCTGCCCATCTTAAGCACATAACTCTGGGCAGGGAGCGATAAGAGAACCCACAACCCATGAAAATAATCCGGTCCAAGGACATACCAAGTGAGGCTCCACCTGGCATGCAGCGTCCTAACAGACAGGCGGGCACACGTCCTCTTCAGGCCCTCACCCACCGAGGGAAGCAGCTACCCTTCTCCTGAACTCCACTAGAGCCCTGCTCATCCTGGGCGAAGGGTGTCAAGGGGCATCAACTTCAAAACAGGCCACCTCAGGTGCCCAGAGCTGGCAGAGGAGTGAGTGCCACCTGCAACCCTGTCACTGCAGGCAGGAGCTGTCTCGTGAGCAGCCTGATGGAGGATGGCAGCCCCTACTTGGCTGCTCCAAGGGGAGGAGAGCATCCCTCGAGCCGGGCGTTTGTCTCATGTGTCTCGGAGAGAACAGGGACGTCTTGAGTTCCAGGAAGCAAAAGTGAAAAATGCGGAGGGACGAGGCAAACCGGAATATTTGCGGCTGAGCAGGATTGTCCATGCTCTGGCCTCTTCTCCCTCAAGTTCCCTGGACTCTCTTGGGGGGGCCACTCCCATGGGGGGGAGTTCTCTGACTCAACTGGACAGATGTGGCTGAAGGTTCCATGGGCTGCTTCCATCATCAGAAGCACCTGGCAACCTTGGAATGCAAAGTCTGTTTAAGAACCCACTTTACTGGGCAGTCTCCAACATTCAGAGATGGATGCTACAAGCAAGCCTCACCAGATCCCCCCAGAGATGGGAATCTATGCCGAAAAGCACAACATCTTCCACATCATGCAGGGCCTGATGGAAGCTCTCCTTGTGGCCCGGCCGGCCAAACCCATTGACTTCATGATAGAACACCTCAAGAAGAACAATGAAGAGGTGCCCAGGGTCTTCATTGTGGGGCCCCCGGCCTCTGGGAAGACTACCATCGCCCGCTGGATTTGTAAGCACCTCAGTGCAACATATCTTTGCCCCAAGGAGCTCGTGCACATCAAGCTGCTGAAGAAGGCCAAGGAGGCCGAGGGCTATCAAACACGTGGGGAGAAGATCCCTGATGAGCTGTGGGCTTCTCTCCTGCAGGAACGCTTGAGCGACGTGGACTGTGAGACCTTGGGGTGGGTGGTGGATGGCTTCCCCCAGACCAGGAACCAGGCCCTGGAGCTCCAGACCCTGGGTGTCCTCCCTCGGCACCTTGTGGTCCTTTATGCCCCGGACACGGTGCTGATCGAGAGGAACCTGGGGAAGCGTGTGGACCCTCTCACCCAGGAGGTGTACCACACCACCTTTGACTGGCCGGTTGACTTCACCGTGCAGAAGCGCTTGGTAAAGCCGGAAGACACCTCCGAGCAAGCCACCGCTCGGCGGCTTTTGGAAAACCACCGCAACATGCCCGGCATTGTCCAGACATACCAGGATTGCTACAAGGCTATCAACGCCGACCAGCCTTGCGTTGATGTCTTTGCCCAGGCGCTCAATTTTGTGCAGAGTCGTCCACGGTCCAGTGCCCCCTTCACTCCCCGCATCCTGCTCCTGGGCCCCCCGGGCAGTGGCAAAAGCCTGCAGGCAGCTCTGCTGTCCCAGAAATACGGGGTGGTCAACATTTTCTTTGGGGACCTCCTGCGGGAGAAAGTGGCTGGGAACACAGGCGTGGGCGAATTCATCAAGCCTTTTTTCGAAATGGGGTGCCCTGTGAAAGACAACATCGCTCTGCACGTCCTCAAGGAGCGTCTGGAACAGGACGACTGCCGCACCTACGGCTGGGTGCTCCACGGCTTCCCTCGTGACGTGGACCAGGCGCTCCTCTTCCCGCAGATTGGCGTTGAGCCCAACCGAGTCTTCTTCCTCAACCTGCCCACCGAGGTAGGGCTGCAGCGCATCTGCCAGCGTGCCACTGACCCCGTCACCGGAGAGAGATACCACACCATCTACAAGCCGCCTGTGGAGGAGGAGGTCCACCAGCGCTTGCGCAGGCACCCCAAGGATGACCCCCTCCAAGTGGAGCGGAAGACGGACATCTACAGCCACAGGCTGGCTGAGCTGGAGGAGCATTACGAGGACTCGATTTGTCTCAACGCAGACCAAGACCCCTACACCGTCTTCGAGTACATTGAGAGCTGCCTGGTCAAGCCTCTGCCCGTCTGTAAGCTGTAACGCCAGAGAGGTGGCCTCCCGTGGCTTTGCCAGCACTGCCCTGGCAGCAAGCAGCTGGGCATGGATGGCGAGGGGAGGGCAGTGTGTTTAGCAGTAATGGGAGAATAAAAATATTTTGTTTTAATGTGGAAGCCATCTCTGCTTCTTGTTTAAGAAATGCCTTGCCCCTGGGTCAGCCATGGTGCCCGGGTCCTGCAAGTCACTGCTCTTGGTGCCCACCTCTGTCGATTGGCAGCAGGCTGGGTGTCAGAAAAGAGCCTCGTTCTGCCTTCCCTGGAAAGTAAAGTTGGGCCAACTCTGGCAGGTCTGAGCTAACTTCTCCCAGGGATCCTGTGGCTCGTAGCGGCCCGTTTTGGATACCTGCCCTACAGATTAGCCTGCTCTGCCCCCTGAGGCCCCAAAGGGTTGGGCCCAAGAAAAAGGCACCTCCCCCTGTCAGCAGAGCCCGATCCAGGGGCAGCAGTTTCTGTCCAGTCGACAGGGAAAAACGGGGCTGATGGAATTACAACTGGGAGCTTCTGGCTACCCTTGCCACTCTGTGCCCCTCGGCCCCCATTCCTAATTTTGTAGAGGGAGGGGCAGGTGACCCCAGAAGAGTGGGAGGAGTTTTCAAAAGGGGTTTGGTTCTNCCCCTGTCAGCAGAGCCCGATCCAGGGGCAGCAGTTTCTGTCCAGTCGACAGGGAAAAACGGGGCTGATGGAATTACAACTGGGAGCTTCTGGCTACCCTTGCCACTCTGTGCCCCTCGGCCCCCATTCCTAATTTTGTAGAGGGAGGGGCAGGTGACCCCAGAAGAGTGGGAGGAGTTTTCAAAAGGGGTTTGGTTCTGGGTCCCCCGAAATTTGCCATGTCTACCCAGTTAGGCTGTGCTGGTGCGGACCCGGCACTATTAGGGGCCCAGCTGCCACAGAGGTAAATGAGGAGTTGCCCTTGGGGTGGGGGAGGGAGCTGAGTTTTCCCCATTTGGCTGGCTGGTGTGGAATCCTCAGGCCCACCGGTGGTCTTCTGCCTGTCCAGGGCATCTGCTCCATTAGCAGAGGGTTTGTTCTGTCCTCAAACCTTGGGGGGGGGGGGCTGGACGCTTTGATAGCCCTTGAGCATCTCCAGTTGGCCCTGGGTGGGTGGGCAGGCCAGGCCCCTTGTTCTGCTTCCCCCCATCTCCCAATTAACAGAGTAACAGAGTTGGAAGGGACCTTGAAGGTCTTCTAGTGCAAGGGTCTCCAACCTTAGCCACTTTACGACTTGTGGACTTCAAGTCCCAGAATTCCTCAGCCAGCCATGCTGGCTGAGGAATTCTGGGAGTTGAAGTCCACAAGTCGTAAAGTGGCCAAGGTTGGAGACCCCTGTTCTAGTGCAACTCCCTGCTCAAATGGGAGACCCTGAACCATTCCGGACAAATGGTTGTCCATCTCTTCTTAAAAACCGCCCGGCTGATCTTCCACCTGAACGTAGCTGGGAAGATCTGTTTGCTTCAGTTCCTCCATCCTCCTGGCCAGCCACTTAAGGCAGAGGATCCCCTCGTCTGGGACGGCCCCTGCTGGATCTCATCTCAGAGACTTCAGGAACGCAATGGCACATCACGGGAGAAGAAGCCCACCAGGACCAGCCGTCCGTCCGCATTTGAAGGGGAAAGGCCGCTCTTTCAAGGACAGGAAAGTCCACATTCTGGACAGAGAGGACCGCTGGTTTGAAAGAGGGGAGGAAGAGGCCGTCTAGGTCACAACTGAACAGCCCTCTCTCAACAGAGGGGGAGGGATAGGGCACCACCTCTCTCCAGTCTACAACACAAATCCTTTCAGCAGCTCCAAGAAGGCTCCACACCCACTCAGGTGACCCCCGAGGACACAGATAAACCTCCAGGTGGCCTCAGTGACTCTCTAAAAGAAGGCAAATGACCAGCTCTCTGCAAGGAGTATAAATCCTTCCATTCCCCACCATCCAGTCAGAGCTGAAGAAGCTTCTTGGAAGAGAAGCAAAATGTCTTCAAAGAGAAAAAAGAAAGTCCAGTTGCCTCCTGAAAAAGCATCTTTGGGACAAAGTCAAGAACTACCTATACTTATGATCCAAATCTGAAGTTACAAAGGCCTGTTTCCCCCGCCCCCCCATGATCATGTGACCACATTTTGGGCACTTGGCAACTGGCTGATGCTTATCAGACTAGGGTGACATGATAGCAATCTTCCAATCTCTCAGGGGCTGCCCCACAGAAGAGGGAGTCAAGCTATTCTCCAAAGCGACTGAAGGCAGGACAAGAAGCAACGGATGGAGATTAATGAAGGAGAGAAACAAACTGGAACTAAGGAGAAACTTCCTGACAGTGAGAACAATTAACCAGTGGAACAACCTGCCTCCAGAAGTGGTGAATGCTCCAACACTGGAGGTTTTTAAGAAGAGACTGGACAGCCCTTTGTCCGAAATGGTGTAGAGTTTCCTGCCTGAGCAGGGGGTTGGACTAGATCAGTGTTTCTCAACCTTGACAATTTTAAGGCATGTGGACTTCAACTCCCAGAATTCCACAGCAAGCATTGCTGGCTGTGGAATTCTGGGAGTTGAAGTCCACATGCCTTAAAATTGTCAAGGTTGAGAAACACTGGACTAGATGACCTCCAAGGTCCCTTCCAACTTAATAATAATAATAACAACAACAACAACAACAACAACAACAACAACAATAGTGTCTGCAATGATCCATAGTCACATGACCCCAATTTAGGATGTTTTTCTTGGGAACCAATGTTTACTTCCAGTCCTCGTCTAAAAACCCCACAGCGAGCAGCCAGGGCTTTTGCCTCGCAGCCACTGCGTTCCCTTAACCCCCGTGGCGAAAGAAGTATGTTTAGGTGTGTGTCGTGTATGTGTTCACTTTGAGAGCGGGCAACTAAATTTCATTTTTTGATGTGTGCCATTGTGCTATCTTCTCTCATCTCATCTCATCTCATCTTATCATTTTATCTTATCTTTTGCAATTTTTAACCTGGAGGCCTCTCTTTTGCCAGCTCCTCCCTGATTTATCTGCCCCACAGGCTATTTCTGGGTTACCAGCGTTGCCGCTGCCATTCCTGTGCAGCACCCAGGGTGCCCCCTTCCTGTTCACCCTCCTCTCTCCCGCATGGTGGGTCGCAGCCATGGAGGAGAGCCCCCTCCCCAGTCCTCCTCCTCACTGGTGATTGGTCAGTCTGGCTCCCTCTGGTCCTGGGGCCGGAGTCCTACATCCCAACTGGGTTGGACCACCTCCCTGGCGGCGGCCCGTTCCTTTGGCGGCCCGAGCAGCTTCTCCCAGCCTTGGGTCCCCCTCCCCACACATTCAGGAGGAGAAGGGTGGCTGCTCAGGGGCAGGCCAGGCTAGGAGAACTTAGGGGTCTGCAGGACAGGAGGGGGGCAAGGAGTGTGTTGTGACATTGCAGGTGCAAAGGGGCAGGACACTTTGGCATTAAAACGAAGGGGGGGGAGCACCACTGCCAGCCTCGACCAAACCCTGCAATTGGTGCTGCACAATTCCTGGACCTCTGGCTGTGCCCTCAGATGGCAGGCTTGGCACATCTCCTAGGAAGAGAGAGGGAAGGGCTGGAGGGCACTTGGAGACACCTCTACAGCAGCCCCTCCTCCTCCGGGACTCTGCACTGGCGGAACAGCTGCCCTCCCACTTGGATCCCGCAGGCTGCGCAACCGCTTCTGCGGAGGGGGAGCCACGGCTGAGGGGAGCCGCCTTCGCCCGGCACCGCAGGACGTGGGCCGGGAACTCCGGGCTTTCCTTTGCCCCTTGGAGCGCTTTCTATTTTGGGGAGGGGAGGGCTCTGCGAGGGCGCGCTGCGCGTCTCGGGCTGCCGTCGCGGCCCCTCCCTTCCTGGCTTAACCCTCCCCCCCTCTTCTCTCCCCAGGACCGGCGGAGTCCAGCGGCAGCCCCAGCGCCCCGCCGGGCAGCGAGGAGGCGTTCGTGGCCCTGCCCGCCTGCCTGCCCGACCGGCCCGACGCCTGCGGCTCCCCCCGGCCCGAGCCCGGCACACCCCCGCTGCCGCCCGGCGCGCCCCTCNCCCCTGTCAGCAGAGCCCGATCCAGGGGCAGCAGTTTCTGTCCAGTCGACAGGGAAAAACGGGGCTGATGGAATTACAACTGGGAGCTTCTGGCTACCCTTGCCACTCTGTGCCCCTCGGCCCCCATTCCTAATTTTGTAGAGGGAGGGGCAGGTGACCCCAGAAGAGTGGGAGGAGTTTTCAAAAGGGGTTTGGTTCTAGATCCCCTGAAATTTGCCATGTCTCCCCAGTTAGGCTGTGCTGCTGCGGACCCGGCACTATTAGGGGCCCAGCTGCCACAGAGGTAAATGAGGAGTTGCCCTTGGGGTGGGGGAGGGAGCTGAGTTTTCCCCATTTGGCTGGCTGGTGTGGAATCCTCAGGCCCACCGGTGGTCTTCTGCCTGTCCAGGGCATCTGCTCCATTAGCAGAGGGTTTGTTCTGTCCTCAAACCTTGGGGGGGGGGGATGGATGCTTTGATAGCCCTTGAGCATCTCCAGCTGGCCCTGGGTGGGCGGGCAGGGCAGGCCCCTTGTTCTGCTTCCCCCCATCTCCCAATTAACAGAGTAACAGAGTTGGAAGGGACCCTGAAGGTCTACTAGTGCAAGGGTCTCCAACCTTGGCCACTTTACGACTTGTGGACTTCAAGTCCCAGAATTCCTCAGCCAGCCATGCTGGCTGAGGAATTCTGGGAGTTGAAGTCCACAAGTCGTAAAGTGGCCAAGGTTGGAGACCCCTGTTCTAGTGCAACTCCCTGCTCAAATGGGAGACCCTGAACCATTCCGGACAAATGGCTGTCCATCTCTTCTTAAAAACCGCCCGGCTGATCTTCCACCTGAACGTAGCTGGGAAGATCTGTTTGCTTCAGTTCCTCCATCCTTCATGTGGCCTCCCGGCCAGCCACTTAAGGCAGAGGATTCCCTCGTCTGGGACGGCCCCCACTGGATGTCATCTCAGAGACTTCAGGAACGCAATGGCACAACACGGGAGAAGAAGCCCACCAGGACCAGCCGTCCGTCCGCATTTGAAGGAGAAAGGCCGCTCTTTCAAGGACAGCAAAGTCCACATTCTGGACAGAGAGGACCGCTGGTTTGAAAGAGGGGCGGAAGAGGCCGTCTAGCTCACAACTGAACAGCCCTCTCTCAACAGAGGGGGAGGGATAGGGCACCACCTCTCTCCAGTCTACAACACAAATCCTTTCAGCAGCTCCAAGAAGGCTCCACACCCCCTTGCACCACTCAGGTGACCCCCGAGGACACAGATAAACCTCCAGGTAGCCTCAGTGATTCTGTAAAAGAAGGCAAATGGTCCATTCCCCACCATCCAGTCAGAGCTGAAGAAGCTTCTTGGAAGAGAAGCAAAACGTCTTCAAAGAGAAAAAAGAAAGTCCAGTTGCCTCCTGAAAAAGCATCTTTGGGACAAAGTCAAGAACTACCTATACTTATGATCCAAATCTGAAGTTACAAAGGTCTGTTTCCCCCGCCCCCCCCCCCATGATCATGTGACCACATTTTGGGCACTTGGCAACTGGCTGATGCTTATCAGACTAGGGGTGACATGATAGCAATCTTCCAGTATCTCAGGGGCTGCCCCAAAGAAGAGGGAGTCAAGCTCTTCTCCAAAGCGCCTGAAGGCAAAGACGAGAAGCAACGGATGGAAACTAATCAAGGAGAGAAGCAACCTGGAACTAAGGAGAAACTTCCTGACAGTGAGAACAATTAACCAGTGGAACTACCTGCCTCCAGAAGCGGTGAATGCTCCAACACTAGAAGTTTTTAAGAAGAGACAGCCAATTTTCTGAAATGATATAGGGTTTCCTGCCTGAGCAGGGGGTTGGACTAGATGACCTCCAAGGTCCCTTCCAACTTAATAATAATACTAATAATACTAATAATAATAATACTAATAATAATAATAATAACAACAACAACAATAACAACAACAATAGTGTCTGCAATGATCCATAGTCACATGACCCCAATTTAGGATGTTTTTCTTGGGAACTAATGTTTACTTCCAGTCCTCGTCTAAAAACCCCACAGCGAGCAGCCAGGGCTTTTGCCTCGCAGCCACTGCGTTCCCTTAACCCCCTTGGTGGAAAGAAGTATGTTTAGGTGTGTGTCGTGCATGTGTTCGCTTTGAGAGCGGGCAACTAAATTTCATTTTTTGATGTGTGCCATTGTGCTATCTTCTCTCATCTCATCTCATCTTAACATTTTATCTTATCTTTTGCAATTTTTAACCTGGAGGCCTCTCTTTTGCCAGCTCCTCTCTGATTTATCTGCCCCACAGGCTATTTCTGGGTTACCAGCGTTGCCGCTGCCATTCCTGTGCAGCACCCAGGGTGCTCCCTTCCTGTTCACCCTCCTCTCCCCCGCATGGTGGGTCGCAGCCATGGAGGAGAGCCCCCTCCCCAGTCCTCCTCCTCACTGGTGATTGGTCAGTCTGGCTGCCTCTGGTCCTGGAGCTGGAGTCCTACATCCCGACTGGGTTGGACCACCTCCCTGGCGGCGGCCCGTTCCTTTGGCGGCCCGAGCTGCTTCTCCCAGCCTTGGGTCCCCCTCCCCACACATTCAGGAGGAGAAGGGGGGCTGCTCAGGGGCAGGCCAGGCTAGGAGAACTCAGGGGTCTGCAGGACAGGAGGGGGGCAAGGACTGTGTTGTGACGTTGCAGGTGCAAAGGGGCAGGACACTTGGCATTAAAACGAAGGGGGGGGAGCACCACTGCCAGCCTCGACCAAACCCTGCAATTGGTGCTGCACAATTCCTGGACCTCTGGCTGTGCCCTCGGATGGCAGGCTTGGCACATCTCCTAGGAAGAGAGAGGGAAGGGCTGGAGGGCACCTGGAGACACCTCTACAGCAGCCCCTCCTCCTCCTCCTCCTCCTCCGGGACTCTGCACTGGCGGAACAGCTGCCCTCCCACTTGGATCCCGCAGGCTGCGCAACGCACAGACTTTGGCAGCGCTTCTGCGGAGGGGGAGCCACGGCTGAGGGGAGCCGCCTTCGCCCGGCACCGCAGGACGTGGGCCGGGAACTCCGGGCTTTCCTTTGCCCCTTGGAGCGCTTTCTATTTTGGGGAGGGGAGGGCTCTGCGAGGGCGCGCTGCGCGTCGCGGGCTGCCGTCGCGGCCCCTCCCTTCCTGGCTTAACCCTCCCCCCCTCTTCTCTCCCCAGGACCGGCGGCGTCCAGCGGCAGCCCCAGCGCCCCGCCGGGCAGCGAGGAGGCGTTCGTGGCCCTGCCCGCCTGCCTGCCCGACCGGCCCGACGCCTGCGGCTCCCCCCGGCCCGAGCCCGGCACACCCCCGCTGCCGCCCGGCGCGCCCCTC
>NW_015386944.1:363378-375080 GCF_001527695.2 Protobothrops mucrosquamatus
CCCCCTTTTAGAGCTGAGGGCCTTGCCCCTCCCCCCCCCCAGCACCCACAGCCTTGGGGCCTTTCAAGTCACCAGCTGGCCACCCTCTTGGGGTGCGGCTCCTGCAGGAGATGGACAGCCCCCCCCTCCCTGCAGCCCAACACAACTGCCAAGGTGGGGTGGGGTCATTATGACCCACATTTCCCCTCCCAACCACCTTTCCCCCCCCCCAGTGGAGGGCTGTGTTTTCCCTCTGCGCCTATTACCATATTCCAGGGGTAGGCAACCTTGGCTCTTTTATGACTCGTGGACTTCAACTCCCAGAATTCCTGAGCCAGCTATGCTGGCTCAGGAATTCTGGGAGTTGAAGTCCACGAGTCATAAAAGAGCCAAGGTTGCCTACCCCTGGAATATTCCAACTCGGAACTGGAGGCGGCCTTAGAAAATCATGAAGCATCCAAATGGATTGAGGCTGTTCTGAAAGGCCGCCTCCCCCCCCCCCAGACCAAGTGCTTTGTTTTCAACAGGTGGGATGAATCAACTCAAAGGCTGGGCAAGGGGAAGGTTGGATGGGGGTCTCCTGGACGCTCTCTGGGGCAGCCCAGCTGAATGCATCAAGGGGCTCCGTCTCTCTCCCTCTCTCTGTGATCTCCCGGGTGAGGGCCAGGGCTAAAAGCTCTGACTCCTGCTCCCCCACCCCATTTCTTCTCACCCCCCCCCCCAATTCCAGCACAAGAAAGGGCCAGCTGAGCCGTTGTAATGATGTTCTGCTGCTTTTATTTACGGCTAATACAGGACGCAGTGTAGGGCCCTGGCATGCGCGGAAATTACAGCGTTGGGAATCCCGGGTGGGGGGGTTGGAAGCTGGGCCCCTCCCCTTCATAGCCAAGACCCTCTTCCCCAGAGAAGCACGGAGGCTGCAGTGGGGGCTGGAGAGCCAGCACAAGAAGGCCTGGGGCTGGGGGCGGAGAAGGGTTTGGACAGAGGTGCCCCCACCCTTTTCAGCTGCTGTCCTGGATTTGGTCCCTTGCAGCTCTTTCCACCTGGGCCCACCCCCTCACCCACCCCCCCCCAGGCCAGGGGGAGGGCCGCAAATCCTTCCTGGCTGCCTGGCTGCCCAACCCCGAGGCCCAGGAGGCCGGGTGCAGCTGCACCTGCCGGGCGAGAGGCTGTGCCCAGGAGGGGAGGGCTGGGAGACCACCCAAGGCCCCCCCACCTGCAAGCTGGAGAACCCAGGAGGGGTGTTCAGCCCACCCCTCGATTCTGCCCACTGTGGAGTCGGCCACAACCCCACCGCCGGGCGAGAGGAGCTGTGATCTGCCAAGGCGCCGCCTGCAGGCAGTCCGAAGCGCAAGGCGTTGGCCGCAGCCAAACCAGGGACAAGAGAAGAGGTGGGCCTGCCGGTGGGCTTCAGCAGTGGCCACGGGCAGGGGGGCCGGAGCGGTCACTGGCCGCTGCTCTGGAAGTTGTCCTCAGTACAGCCGCTTCTCGTAACTGCAGGGGGGGCAGAAGGGAAAGGAGGATCAGCCCCTCCGTCCGGCAGCTGAAGGGGGGGAGACCTTTTCTCCTGAAATCAGTCTCCCAAGGGGGGGGGCAGCAGGAAGTGGAACTGGCCCCAAGGAAAGCCCCAGGGTGCCAAGCAAGCCCCCTTGCTAGCTCTCCTCCAAAGGGGCCTGCAGAGACCCCCAACCCTCACCAGGAAATTTAGGGAGGAGAGGGAGATAGCAAACCAGGCGGGGGAGCAAAAAAGGGTCGGGGGGGGGGGAACAGCAGAGGCAGCTCGCAGGGGCAGGAGGAGAAGGCAGGAAAAAGGGGCAGCTGTGGGTCTTGGGCCCTCAGCCCACAAGAGAAAAACCAGAAGCCATGAGCCCTCCCCAAAGGATTGGGGAGCCCCTCGGATCCCCCAGGGATATCAACTCCCCCCCCATGGCCCACAAGGGGCACCAGGCATCAAAAGGAGCAGGGCCTGGGCTTAGCCCTTGCCAACGGAGCCCACCCCTGGCCAGGCAGGTTCGGGGTTGGGGGGCATCAGGCCTGGGCAAGAGAGCAGCAACTTAGCTCCTTCCACTCCCCCCCCCCAGATACGGCCTCCCTGGCACTCCTAAAACCACCGGCCCCCACCAAAGAGGGCATACCCCTGGCTCCCCCCTCCCCCCGCAGGAGGTGCTCATGGCAGAGACCAGGGTCGTGGGAAGGGTGAGCACCCCGTCCATGGGGGGGGGCACTGGCCCAGAGCAACCGGCCGAGCGAGGGGGGAGGGGCTGTGCAAGGCACCCAATCCACCATCCTGGGGTGATGGGCAGAGGACGCCACTGACCCCCGTCCAGCACACCCAGAGTGGCTCGGAGTCAGTTACTTACATGGCAGAAACGTAAAGCTACAGGAAGGCAGTGGGTGGGGGGTGGGGGGCAGGGAGGGAGAGAGAGAGAAAGGGACAAGGTCAACGTGTTCCTCTCAATCGAGACCCCCACCCCCACCGCCTCACCGTCACCACACCAGCCACGGAGCTGCTTGCTAGCTGCCAATCCTACCACGCACAGGGCCCACGGGAACTGCAGTGCTGCCCAACTAGCAGAAGCCCCTCAGCCCGGCCTGCAGCCCCCTCCCTTCTTTCCCCCGCCAGGGCAAGACCTCTTGGGACGCCCCCAACTCTTCCTGCACCTCTCCACCAGGGACCAAAAACCAGCCCAGAGTAAGAGAAAGCCTGTGCCAGGCCCGCTCGGTTCCTGGGGTGTCTCGAAGGGGGGGGGCGAGGTCCCTGCAGGGCTCCCACATGCATCTGGAGGGGCTCCAAAGCCCCCTCCCCACCTGGGAGGACAGCCTCAGAGCTGCTCAGCTCCAGGGGGCACCCAAAACAGTGTCAGCAACAGGCTAATGTGGGGTCTGGGCTAGGACAGCCAGCTTTGAGTCTCTCTCTTTCTCAAAGCTCCCCACTTTTACCCATCTGCCATGTCCCCCAACAAGGAACAGGACAAGAGGAGCCCTCCCCCCATTTCCTGCTCCTTCACACAGGAGGAGCCCCCAAGTCAGGGCGACCTCACAGCACAGCTGTTTTGGGCTTCCTGGGCCCGAAAGATGTGGGGACTGGGGAGGGGGGTGTCAGCCAAGCAGAAGCAAGCTCGAGCACCAGGTGGGGTAATCAGACCGCTCCCCCAAAGGATGCAAAAGCTTTGGGGTTCTCCAGCCTTCTTCCTACAGAAAGCAGAAAAAGGGGGAGCAGAAAGGCTGTCCATCAGGACACGGGAAACGCTGCTGGTTGGGGGGACACCCCCCCAAAAGCCTCCTTTTACAAATAGCAACTGTTCTCCCCCCCCAAAAAAACACTTCTGCTTGCTGAGGGAAGCCAGACCAGGGCCAGCAAAACCCTCCCTGCCAACCCCAACTTCTCTGCCCCCCAGGGCCCCCCCAACCCAGTCACTGGCTGCGGCTGTCTGGGTGGCTACTAGCAATTCCACCTCCGAGTACCCCCCCCCCCGAAGCTTGAGCCTGGGGGCCCCACCAAGGTCCTCTGGCCACCCATTGTCACAGGAAGCAGCGCAGACCTTCTGCAAGATGAGCTCCCCCCCCTTCCCCCCCCCCAGGCAGAAAAGAAGCTTCAGGGCAAAAGCTCCTTGTTGGACCTGATGGGCTTCGTGGTCCACGTGCTTCACGGTATGGGATACGTAGTGCCCATAAGGAGAAAAGGCCACAGGACAAAATTCCCTAGATTTTTACTTCCACCGTTAGGGAGGAAAACTTCACCAAAAGTCATCCTAAGTTCTCCAGGAAAGCGAAGTAAGGACATAACACACAACACAGCAACGAGTAATAGTGACGGCCCTTGGACTTATACCCCGCTTCACAGTGAGCTTTACGGCCCTCTCTAAGCGGTTCACAGAGTCAGCCTCTTTCCCCCCCCCAACCACCTGGGTCCTCATTTTACCGACCTCGGAAGGACAGAAGGCTGGGTCAGCCTTGAGCCGGTCAGGATCGAACCCCTGGCAGTGGGAAGGCAGAGTCAGCCTGCAGTGCTGCACTTTAACCACTGCACCACCACGGCTCAAAACCGGCACCCTTTGATACCCTGTGCCGGTGTTTAACTTCTTCAGTTTTAGTCTAATCCCACATCAATCCCTGCACCCTTCCCAGCACAGCTCTCCCTCTCTCCCTCTGGTGGGGGTGAGGGGAGCCCTCCCTCAATGGGTCTCCCCCCCTACAAGCCCTGCAGGCCTTCCCCCTCGGGGCTCTGGAGCCCCAGAAGGCGCTGCCCAAAGGGCCACCGAAGAGCCCCTGCTGAGCCCGATGGCTCTTCCCGAAAAGGGCTGGAAAAGGGAGGAGGGATTGTTTCCTGGAATGAACTCCTCGGACACTGGGGAAGACTGGAGAACCCAAAGAGCGGGCACAAAGACAGGGGAAGTGCCCCAAATAAGGCCCAGCAGAGGAGGAGGAGGAGGAGGAGGAGGAGGAGGAGGAGGAGGAGGAGGAGGAAAAAAGGGCGGGCTTCTTCTCGCTTGTACCAGGCGTGCAAGTGCCCCGGTACCTGCCCTTCAACAGCCCTTCCATCTTTTGAAAGAGACCCCTCCCGCTGGATCTTTTCTCAGCCAGGCCCAAGGAGGGAGGGGGCATCTCCCTTTCCTTGGACTGTGGCACAGCTGGCATCGGCTCAGGCCCAGCGCCCCCCAAGCGTTGCTGCTCAAGCGGACCCACAATCCCTCTGCAGCCGGACGGCCTGTGTTCCACACAACCACCCCGAAGCAGCAGACGCCCACAGAGGCTGCCTGCCCCTCAGCTCACCCCTCCCCTGGCTAAGAGCAGCGGGGCAGGCAACGGGGAGGGCGCCCCCTTGCAGGCTCCCCTTGGGACAAATGCCAAGTGACCCGGGAAGGCAGCAACTCTGGGCATCGGGCGAGGCAACGTGGCAGCGGGCACCATTGCTTTCAGCACCTCCCATTCAGCCCTGGCCTTCAGAGTGGCGGATTTTGGAGGGTGCACAATGCACCCCACGCAGTGTGGGAAATCTAGTGCAGGCGCGAAGAGGCACCAACTGGCAAGAGGTGTTCTGGGCGGAACATTTTGGGTGGGAGACAGGACAGCCTTGGGGGCTACTGGGGAGAGAGGGAGGGAAAGATGGGGGAAGCCGAAGGGCAGGGCAGGGCGACCCATTGCCCAGGATGCTCCTTGCACCCGGAGGGAGGGAGGGAGGGAGGGAGGCGGGCTTGGAAGATTGGCACACTTGCCCACAAACCCTGTGGGGGGGGAGGCAAGGAGCCCCAGCCCTGAAGGCCGCATCCACAACCAGCAGGACATTTGGGGTTCCTGTTGAGACAAGCTGCCCCCTTGCCAAATGGCTCTGCCAATCTGCCAAACCACAATGCATTTGTTCCAGGTGCAGCACAACACACGTTGGTTCTGCACACCGCACACCTCCTTGCGACTCTTGGCTCCGGCCCTGCCTCAGAAGCGGCCGCCTTGTTTGCTTGGTGGAGTTCCCCCCCACCCCCCACCCCCAGCCCTGGAGCCACAAGGAGGTCTGGAGCTGGAGCAGGCAGCCCCCCCCTTTGCTGCACTTGTCCTCCAGCAGCTGATGGGGGGGCCCTCCGCTGGCCCAAGAGCAGAGGAGGCGGGAGGGCATCCCTCACCTGGACCTGCTTGGTTTGGGCATGGGGGGGGCGAAGGGGCAGGGGGTGGACAGCTCCTTGGAAGCAGGGGGGGAGGGGGCTTCAGGGCAGCAGCTGCAAACAAGCGGAGACACTTACGAGTGGAGGCCGTGGACCCCCCCCTCAATCTGGGCCGACATCGTCCTCTTCTCAAACTTTAGTTCCCCCGAATACATCATGGAGCTGGCAAGAGGAAAGGGAGGGGGGGTTAGGGGGGTCTTCCTTCTCCCCTAAGCCCACCAGGAGCACCGGGCCTAGTGCAGATGGTGGCAGGGGGGATACTTGAGGGGTCTGAGGGAGGCTGCAGCCGGCTCAACCTTTCTAGGTACCTTGGGGGGGGGGGAGAGAGAGAGAGAGAAATCAATGGAGCCCGGTCTAAGAGGGAGCCCAGCTAAGGACCCGAACCCAGGCCTTTGGGGGGGGGCAGTAAGCTTTGGCAGCATGGGGTGGGGGGCAGCCCAGGGGGGTGGGGAGTTCAGACTTCAGGGTGAGGAAGACAGCTGGCCAAATGAAGGCAGGAAGGGGGGGGCTAAGAGAGGGAGGGGCCGTCTGGGGAGGAAGATGCGAGATCTCCCCACGGGAACCCCAACTTGGGGGCTCCTCCTGGGACCTTCTTGGCACAACCTTCCCAGGCCGAGGCGCTTTTGCGGAGAGGGGGGGCCCTCAGAGCCACCCGGGCCTTGAGGGACGCTGTTCGGATTCTCCTCACATTTCCACTGGGGACGCTGCTGTGCCCCCCCCCATGCCCCTGCCAGGACCTCCTGTTCTGGGAGGCCCCCTCTGACTCCCTGGGCGCCCTGCGGCCCCTCACGCCTTCCCTTCCTCCCCTCCCCTCCTGCTGCCCAAAGCGGCCCTCTCAGCCCCGGGGGGCCCAGAGGGGAACCCCCCCCCATAGACTGGCCCCGTGAGGCCCATAGACTCACCGCAGAACGGAGAGGCTCCTGGCGCCGATGTCCTGGCAGCCGTGCTGGATGCCAGCAATCAGGTATGGCACGAACTTGTGGATGGAGCCCTTGTCCTGGATGGAGCCAGACACGCCCTGCGCCACCTTCACCTTGTCCCCCTCGCTGCAAGGCAAGGCCAGGGAGACGCTGGAGGGCAGCTCCTCTAGCCCCCCCCCGAGCTCAGAAGCAGGGGGGCTGGGCCACCCATCCTGCAGCAGAACGACCGTGGCACCGTGACCTCGCTCGCTCTCGGCCAGCCAGGGCTGCCCCCTGCCTGAGTCGGGGCCCCCAGGCCCTGGGAGAAGGGTTGCCCAACCTGACCAAGGCCTCTCCCCCTTTGCAGGGGTTCTTTGCGGCAGCCCCTCCCTCCCTCTCCCGCTGGATGCCCTGGGGCCCACCCCTGCTGCCTGCCCTCCTGCTCTAGGCCCGGCTGCCTAGAGCTGCTTTGTTCTCCACGGAGAAACCACCTCCTGCCCCTCTCCTTCTCCCCCTCCTCCCGGGCACCCCCTCGCCCCCCTCACCTGAAGTAGCGTTTCTGGCTGCTGCGGTTCTTCTCCATGGCGTCCAGGGAGCCCATTCCCCGGTACTTCTTCAGCCGCACCCCGTCGGAGAAGAAATACTCCCCGGGGGCCTCCGTGGTGGCCGCCAGCAGGGAGCCCATCATGACTGGGGGGAGAAGAGAGGGCCAGGTAGGGCGGGAGGCCGTACCCAGGGGGGGCAATCACCCCTCAGGCCAGACCAGCCACCCCTGGTCAGTCAGCCTCAAGGGAGCCCCCCCCCCAACAGCACTGAGGAGGATTGGGGGGTTGGGGGGGCCTTCGTGGCCTAAAGTGGGGCAATTAATCGGCAGCTCAAGGGGGAACAGCACCTAAAATCCAAATAACATTTTTAAGCAACTAAAATTCAACGAGTTTGTTCAAAACAGTCACGCTTTCTGGTGGCACGTATGTATGCAGTGCCTATTTGCAGAACATGAGAAAACATGCATGTGCATGTAAGCATTACGGTAGCGGTTCATTTGCCACTGACCTCCCTGTCACGGACCAAGAGGGCTCGGGTCTTTCTACCCCCCCTCCTAAGGCAAGCCCCCTCACCTGTGGAGGCCCCCAGCGAGAGCGCCTTGACCACGTGGCCAACCGTCTGGATCCCACCATCTGCGATCACAGGTACCCCAAACCGGCGGGCATACTCTGCCACTTTGTACACCGCGGTGCCCTGAGGCCGTCCGCACGCCATCACTGAGGGAGGGAGAGTCATAGGCAGGAAGGGCCCAGCGAGGGTCCGGCCCGGCCCTCGGCTGCCCCGGCAGCTCCGGAGAGCCAGGGGCTGCAGCCAGGCACGCGCAGGCGGCTCTGATCAGAGACCCAGAGAGGAAAAAAGGGTGATCGCGTTGCGGCCTCCGGGCACGGGAGCGCCAGCCTCCGCAGCTCCTGGGACTCTGCAGCGGGCACCCAGTGCCAGAGTGGCCGGGGGACGCTCGCCTTCCGAGTGGTTCACTCAGCCTCCCCCAACCCCGCTGACCGGCAGTCCCAGTAAGGATGTAAAGGTCAAGGAAGGGGCTCTCTGCCCTTTGCTGGGGGGAGGGCAGAGGATCTGGGACAGCCTCCCTCATTCTCTTGTTGGCTGGGCAAAAGCCAGCTCCCCCCCCCCCCCGTATCACCAGGGCTGCTTGGGAGATTGGGGGCTATTTTGTGGCTGCACCAAAGGCTGAGCCCAGAGGGGCCACCTCCAGGATCCCGGGGAGCACACAAGGAATTCAGAGGCCGCTTTTTCCGAGGCAGGGGGTGCCCACGCTTGGGGGTCCCAGCCCAGACTCACCTTCCTGCGTGATGCAGATCGAGCCGCAGCCCATGCCCACACGCAAGGCGTCCACACCAGCATCGATGAGGTTCTTGGCCTGGGCGGCTGTCACCACTGCACGTCCCGTAGGGCAGAAAGCAGAAGGGCCCGTAAGACCCCCGAGCAGCAAAAGACCCCTCCCGGGCCCTCGGTCCACACCAAGGCACTCTTCTGGCACGGAGGACGGATTGCCATCCACCCCCCACCCCCCCACTCCACTCTGCAGCCTGCCTATCTCTGGCAAAATAAAGCCAGAAAATGTAAATTCAGGAATTTCTGCAAAGTCACCGAGTCTAAAGAGCCAAGAAGCCAGGAGGAGCGAGTTCCAGAAACAGCTATGCACAAAAGCGATTCTGCTTATACTGAAATCAAAGCTTGTGTCTCTGCACGTCCTTCTTGCACTGAGGACACACAGCGGCCTCTGGCGCAAAGGAGATCACTCCTCGGGGTCCTATCCAACCCACCTGCACGGCCGGCGGTCCATCCGTCCAGCCGTCCGTTTTTTAGTCACAGACAGAAAAAAACCTGACTGTGAGAATTTCCACGGGGTATTTTCTAAACAAACTGCAGTTCTGGGACGAAACTTTAATTCTGCCAGTGTCTTCTGAATATATTTGTTTATAAGCCCATCAGGGGATAAACTGACCTGTGAAGTTTTAACCAAAATACCATGAATAATACCAAAATACCATTTTTCATGGTATTTTGATTAAAAATCTGAGGGTTGGTTTATCTGCTGATTGGGTTATATACACGTCCTCGACTTACAACAGTTTAAAGTCACGACACTGAAAAATGTGACTTATGACCCTTTTCCAGTTACGACTGTGGCAGCCGTCCCCGCGGCCACATGATCCAAATTCAGAGGCCGGGCCTCTGGCTCATGCTTACGACGGCCGCAGCGTCCCCAGGGTGGCGCGATCCCCTTTTGCGACCTTCTGGCGAGCAAAGTCAATGGGGAAACCAGATTCACTTAACAGCTGTTTCACTAATTTAACAATTGTTGTGATCCACTTAACAACTGTAGCAACAAAACACTCCCATGTGTCCTTCAGGTAAGCCAGACACCATTTGGGGGGTGCATTTTGGTACCTAAAATTCTCGGCTTCCCTGCAAGTACGCACGGTCGTATTTTTTTAAGACGTCCCTTGTAATCTTGCACCTAATTGCAGGTGCCAGAAATGTGGGATGCGCAGAGCAACGGGCCCCTCCCCCCAACCAGTCACTGGGTCCCGTTTGCCCCCTGGTGATCTGGCCAGGTCAGTCAGCTGGAAAAGCGTGTGTGTGTGTGTGTGTGTGTGTGTGTGTGTGTGTGCTGCAACTGGACCCTGCAGGGACCCCTCAGCTGGGGAAGCAGCCTCGAAGCAAAGGAGGTGGGGGCCAAAGGAGGACCCCAAAGGCCAGTGCCCCCCCAGGCGCTTACCATTGCCCCCGACCACCTGCAGCTCCGGACATTTGTGCTTGATATAGTGGACCATGTTGATCTGGTAGACGGAGTTTCCCTGAGAGGAGTCCTGAGGGGGGGGAGGAAAGGAAAGGAAGGGACCATCAGGCACCCAAATAGCCCCACGGGTGCCCCGTGGCGCACAAGGTGAGCAGCACCGCCTGACCACACCTACCCACAAAGGACACAGAAGGCACCAGACCCTCGGGCGCCATGCCAAGGGGGCAGCGAGCAATGCCAAGCGTAGCCTTGAGAAACAGACCAGGATCCAGCCGCACAGCTCGGCCAGCCTCAAATGCTGGGAGGGGGCCGTGGGAGGGGCTCGCACTTCCTCCACTCCTCTACCGGAGCAGCAGAAGGGAAGCATGGAGCCCGGGGGCATTCCGTGGGTGGGGGATGGGCTCGGCCTCCACTCCCAGGGCTCCTGATGGCGCTCGGGGAGACCTTTCAGCTGGGGGGAGGGGGGGTTAGCAGTGGGATACAAGGCCTTCCAGGGGCTGCTTTTGAGGGGGGGGTCAGTGGGCAGACTCTGCTCCCAGCCGTGCCAGCCTTGTCTCTAAGCGGCCCTTTGGCTTCCCTGTTTGGGGGCAGAGTTTCGGGCGCCTGAGAAGCAATAAAGGGGGTGGACACCCTCCGAATCGCCCTGGGGAGGCCCCCGGCCGTTCCCCCCCCAAGCCAGCTCCGCACCTACCAGCACCACCAGGTCCACACCGGCCTGCACCAGCAGGTCCAGCCGGTACTTGTCGTCCTCCCGGGTGCCGATGGCCGCCCCACACAGCAGCTGCTTGCGGGGGTCCTTGGAGGCCAGCGGGTAGTCCCGATTCTTCTTCAGGTCCGTGCGGGCGATGATGGCCACCAGCTCGTCCACCTCGTTCACGATGGGCAGCTTGCCTGAAGGGCAGGAAGGCCGGCCAGTCGCTCGGTTGAAGGGAGCCCCTCTGCAGTGGACCGGGCCAGGTGGGACCTGGCCTCCCCTCTCTCCCTCCCTCCCTCCCTCCCTGCCCAGGGCACTGGGAGACACCCCACCTCCCCCCCCCATCTGAGGGCAGGAGCCCCAGAAGCCTCCCAGCCCCTCCCACCTTTCTTGCTGCGCTGCAGGATCTCGTTGGCCTCTTTCAAGGTGACGCCTGCGGGAGCCACCACCAGGTCGCTGCGCGGGGTCATGACCTGGGGGAGGGAAAGGGCCCACTCAGCCCCTGGAGTGGCCGGATGCCAGCTGCTGCTTTAGCCAAGGGGTGAACCAGGCCCCCCAACTGGTTTGCCTTTCGGGGATGAGGGGGGGACGATGGGAACAGCAACGGGGCTCCAAAACGGGGCTCAGCAGGGGCCCCAATCCAGCCAGGCAAGGGCCCCAAAGGAGGGGCTGGCTCTTGCTGGGGGCCCCACCCCACAAGAGGGCTCCTGACTCCCCCGGAGCCCTTGGGGGGAGGTGGGTCGCTGCATCACCTCACTGAGAGGGGTGTTGTAGTCCTTCTCGGAGAGGAAGTCGATGTCCCTGGAGGTCACGATCCCCACCAGCTGGCTCTCCATCTTGCCCGTCTCCGTGATGGGGATGCCCGAGAAGCCGTGCCGGATCTTGGCCTCCAAGACGTCCCCCACGGTGTGGCTGGGGCTCAGGACCACCGGGTCGGTGATGAAGCCTTGCTCAAACTTCTGTGGCCGAGGGAGGGAGGAGAGGCCTTTTCTGCAGAGCCGCCCCCCCTCCCCTTTCTCTCTCTCTGCCTTCTTACCTGGGGGGGAGCCTGGCGGGCAAGTCTGGGGGGAGGGGGCTCCCACTGCTGGGCCAGCCAAAGAGCATCCAGACGCCCCCTCCTGCTGGCGTCTCTGGACCGGCTCCACACCCAGCCCAGCCCTCACACG
>NW_015386944.1:375829-393777 GCF_001527695.2 Protobothrops mucrosquamatus
GAGGGAGGGAGGAGAGGCCTTTTCTGCAGAGCCGCCCCCCCTCCCCTTTCTCTCTCTCTGCCTTCTTACCTGGGGGGGAGCCTGGCGGGCAAGTCTGGGGGGAGGGGGCTCCCACTGCTGGGCCAGCCAAAGAGCATCCAGACGCCCCCTCCTGCTGGCGTCTCTGGACCGGCTCCACACCCAGCCCAGCCCTCACACGTGTTGACTCACAGCTCCAAGGACCGGCAGCTGCCACTCACCTTCACTTTGCGGACCTCGTTGGCCTGGAACTCCGGGGTGCAGTTGTGGTGGATGATCCCGATGCCCCCCATCAGCTGCAGGGGGAAAGACGGGGAGCCCTGAAGTCCCAGGGCCGGGGGGGGGGGGCTGCCCAGCCCAGGCAGCAGCCGTGGCTTCTGCCCTCTGGCCCCAGAGCGGAAGTGCCCCTGCTTTGGCCTCCCCTGGGGAAAGGGGGTCCGGGAGGAGCTCATCCCCTGGGCATCCTCAGACCCACATTGAGTGCCCCACCCACCCCAGAGGGTTCGGCCCTGGAAGAGCTCACCGCCATGGCAATGGCCATGTCCGACTCCGTGACGGTGTCCATGGGGGAGGAGATAAGGGGGGTCTTCAAGGTGATTTTCCGGGTCAGAGCGGAGGTCAGGTCCTGCAAGGGAGGAGGGTGAGGGTCAGCTCGGTCTTCTGTCCACCAGGTGTCCCTCCCCCGTCCTCTCCCAGGCCAAGCTGGAAGGCACCCCTCCCCCTTTCAGCCTTGCAGAGAAGCTAAGGCTGATGGTGAGGAAGGAGGACCTGAAACTGGGGGAGGGGGCGACCTGGGGGTGAGCGATCTGCCCCTCGGACACTGATGGCCGAGCGAAGCCACAGGAGCCAAGTTGGAGCTCTCAGCGCAAGGGAGCTGAACAGGACGGCTGTGCCCCCTCCACCCATGATGGGTTCCCCAGAGGCCCCCTGCCAGACTCACCACTTCATCTGCCGTGAAGTCGATGAAGCCAGGAAGGATCAGGAAGTCACTGCAGAGAGAGGCAGAGACATCACCCCATGCCCGATGCAACGGGAAGCAGGAGGCGGACCACTCCTGGCCTGGCACCACATGCAGCCCGCAGCTGATGCGGCTGCCCATCTGGTAAAATGCAACTCTGGGCAGCTCCACAGCCAAGAAACCCAACACTGGACCCCTCCTCTCTCATCCATCAGTCCGGGACATGTCACACCCCAACCTCTCCCCACTTAAACCACGGACAGGCACCGACCACGAAGGAAGAGAACCACTGCGAGGAGCCTCCAGCTGCCAGAGCAACGTGGAAGGTCACCAGGAGGGCTGGGACAGCCACACCACCTCCGTCGCCAGCCCTCCAAAAGTCAGCACACCCTAACATAACCTGGCCAGAATCCAGCCAGAAACTGCTGGGCAGCAGAGGAGAAGGAGGCTGCAAGGCTGTTGGTCAGCCAAAGTACCTTTTCAGATCAAAGAGACATCACCAACATTGTCCAGAGTGTGTGTGTGTGTGTGTGTGTGTGTGTGTGTGTGTGTGTTCAGTTGCCCTCCTCTGTAGCACAAATAAGAAAGAACAGGCAGCAGCAGTGCAGTTTACAAGACTGGAAAGGGTGGGGGCCTGTTTAACCTCATCCCCCACGACCCAGCCTGTACTTTGAACCAGCCCGTTGCCTAGAGCTGGGCTGCGATTTCTCCGTTTCTGCTTCCCGTGGTGTTTAACTTGCACAAAGGTTTTCTATTCACTGGATAGAGTTCAAGGCTGTGCCAACTCTGAACTGTGAACTGGGGATACCCCGAAAGGGCTTTGAACCTTTATCTAACTTTTCAATTTTAATACAACAGAGTTTATACACATGAGACGATGCCAGCAAGGCAAAACAAATTGTAAATCCTCAACTAGATCAAAATTGCCGAGGTTTCGATCAGGAAACAAAGTGGATCCAAGCCAGTCTTTCAAACCCCAGAGGAAGCTTTCCCAAAGGCCCCCCGCCCCATTCCGAGACCCCTGCATCATCGCCCCTTCTCCCTTTGACCGCATGCTCAGCTTTAAAGCGGAAAAGGACCCCGCCTTCTCCCTGGGCAGTCCGTGCACTCGGTGACGGGCACATGACCTTGGTGCAGGGACCAAGGCGCTGCTCCCTTATCCCTGCACAGACCCCCACTCTGAGCAGCCTGGCTCAACCCTGCCCACAGGCCCCCACCCCCAATTTCCAGCAGAGCTGACCTGTGGGGACACATTCTCTCCTTGAAACGTGAACCGAAGGCATTTAAGTGACACGTTCCACGAGGCCCGGCAGGTGCCCAAACGAAGAGCAAATGAATATCAATTTAATTTGGGACAGAGCCTAACAAAGATCAGACCCTCCTTCCCACAAGCCCCAGACTCAGGATGACTGCCCCCCCCCGGCTGGTGTGAGTGGGTGATCAAAAGCTCACCAGCCACCACCCCCAGCCCTGAAAGAGGAGGCTCTGGGCATGCCACCTGCCAGCTTCGAAAACCAGTGTTTTGTTTAAAACATCGGTGCCCAGCCCGTCCCCTAAAGCAGGGGTCTGCCACCTTGACAAGTTCTGCCCTAAAGGATTCTGGGCAAGGCTCAGCAGTCAAACATTAACAGAGCCCACCACTGGAAAGAAGCAACCAGACAGGTTAAACACCGGGGCTGTTTACACCTGCCATTAAGCAGGGCCTTTATCGACATGGGAAATATCCTAACAATTTCCCTGAAGAGATTTAAAAAGGAAACGTAAGTAAAACCGGGCCTGCAGACTGGGAAGAAGGCATGCAGCCCCAGCCCCCAAAGAGAGGCCCCTGCCCCTAACTCCGAGGAAGGGGGCACCCCACTTCTCTGGCCCCAACGGCTCTTGCGGTTCAGAAGGAGCTAATTTTAACCGCTGGTTTTCTCTGTCGGAAAGGAGAAATGAAACAAATGCCCACTTGATTATAAACCTTGCTTGGCCGAGAAGCACTGAAAGTGAAACCGGAGGTGGGGGAGGAGCGAGTCCACCTTTGGAGTGCCCACTGACCCCCCACAGCTGGAGGGGGGAGCCCAACCAAGGAAACAGGTGTGGAAGGAGCTGCACACATTCAGCGAAATCAGCACAAGTTAGAAAAGTCTGGTTGTTGACAGAGCCACAAGGGGACTCCTTTGCTGGGCCCCCCCCCCATGCACCTCACACGTGGAGAACTCCTCTCGGCTCCTCCGTTCCTTCCTTCCCTTTTTCCGAAACCAGGACCAAGAACGGAAGGCCTCCCCCCTCCGGCAAAGTCTGCACAATGATCTGCAAAGCTGACAGGATGCTCAGCCTGCCCCCCCCCCCCACGGTCCTGCCTCACTTCTCCCTGCTTTGCTATTTTTGTGGGGGACCCCGCTGCAGCCCCCCTGCATGGGGACAGGCAGTGCTGGGCTCTTGCTGCGCCAAAGGAGGCGCCCGTCTGCTTCTACCCCTGTTGCCTGCTGAGTCCCTGCAGTGCCTCTTAGTAGGAAGGCAAGCCAGGCTGAGGCCTGTCCAGCCCTGGGTTCAGGGCCCTGATCTGGGGCCCAGGCCCCATTGGGCATGAAGAGGCTGCCAAGGTGGTTGAGAAGCCCCTCCCCATCCTGGGGTTTCCCACCCT
The DNA here is from genome assembly GCF_001527695.2 of Protobothrops mucrosquamatus. Lineage (NCBI taxonomy): Eukaryota > Metazoa > Chordata > Lepidosauria > Squamata > Viperidae > Protobothrops > Protobothrops mucrosquamatus. The sequence goes on from NW_015386944.1 coordinate 379,435, forward strand.
CAGAGCACTGACCTTTTAAAAGGCATGAAAGCCCCCAGCCCAGGGGCAGGAGGCTAAGGCCTATCCCCACCACAGGCGGCCCCAGGTGTGCAGTGGGGCCAGGCCCAGTTGCACCAGCACACATTTGGACCCGGATGTAAGCAGCACCGTGGGGGTACGTAGCAGCCCCTCCGAGTAAACACTCCTGGAGCCTTAAGACTTCCAAGACGATGGGGAGAAAAGCCTGGCCCAAAGACCCTCTCGGTGGCATTGCACCCCCCCCTGCAGAAGAGCATCTTCTCAGGGGCAGGAGGGGCGGGCCCCTGCCCAGCTGCCAACCAGGCTCCAGGCACCCCTGCCTCCGCCCAGGGCCGGGGCGAAGGGATGCTGCGGAGGCTGGTTTTGCAGGCCAGGTCTGGCTCGCAACGGTTTCTGCCCAGGGCCCGCTTCTCAGTCAAAGGGGTCGGCAGAGACCCCTCTAAGCTGCTGCGTGGACGCGGTTCGGCCCAGACACGGGCCTCCCGCAATGGCTCAGCTGGAGGTCGGGGGGGGGGGCGGAGGCACCATCAGCTGAGCAAAGGGGGGCAGCTTCTGCCCACGGCAGCAACGGGGTCCCTCTCCCCTCCGGCAGCCGCCGCCTTCCAGCCACCACGGAGAGGCGAGGCGAGGCGGGCGGCCCTTCCACGCGCTGCCTCCGCGTCGCCAGCAGCCCCTCGCCTGGACTCGCGCAAGCCCGCAGCGCCCGGCCGGCCCCCGAGCGTCGGGCAGGGCGCGGACCTTCCCAGGCCGGGCAGAGGTGCGCCCCGCTCCGCAGAGCCACGTGCGCCGCCGCCGCCGCCGCTTCCTCCAGGCCGCCCCCCCCCGCCCTGCCCCCCCGGATCCTCCGCCCGGGCGCCGNCCCGCCCCCGCCCCCCGCCCTACCTGAGCCCGGGAGGGCGGGGCTTCGGAGGGGGCACCGGCGCGCCTCCCCTCGTCCCCGGCCCGCCGGGAGGCAGCGGCCGCCGCGCCCGGGCCCGGAGAGTCACGTGCTGTGGGCGGCGGCGGCGGCGGGAGGCAGCCCGGTTCGCGCGAGGCTGGCCGGCGCTTCCTTCGGCCGGGAAGCGGGGCTCGTGACCGGGGCTCGCGTGACCTGGCTCCGGCGGCCTTCCTGCCCGCAACCGGGGCCTCAGTCGGCGAACTCCGAATCGGCTGGGCAAAGGCAGCCCCCCCCCCCTCGCCTGGGGCGGCCCCTCCCTGGGCCAGCCTGGCCTCCGCCCCCCCCCGCGCCCCTCCCCGCCCGGGCTGCCCTGCAGACGCCTCCGCTGGGATTCCCCTGGCTGGGCGGGCCCGGGTCGGGGTCGGGGTCGGGGTCTGCCCGGGGAGGGACTTGTCTGAGGAGGGTCAGGAGGAGAGGCGGCCCTGGGGCTCCTCGTGCTGGCCCTCCCCCAGGGGCCTTTCCCCACCCCACCCCCCCAGGGTGGCTGCGGTGGCCCCGTCCCTCCCTGGCCCAGAAAGGGGCGGGGGGAGGGGACAAGCTCTTCCTCCAGGCCAAATTCACTTTTTTCTGTGATTTTGACTTGTCTTTATCAGGCTGTTGTGGCTGTTTCTTTATTTTTCTGAGCGGCCCCTTTGAGTGAAGCCAAAAGAGAAACCCAGGAACCCCCTCCTCATTCCGCCATCCGGTGGGAAGGCCTAGTGGCTATGCTTTGCCCCAGCAGCCCAGCCCAACCTCAGTCCAGCTGACGGACGGCCTGGCCACAGGGATCAGGAGAGGGGGGGCAAGGGTCTCGCAACCCCCATACCCCCCCGTGTGTCTCAGATTGGCATTTGGTGCAAACCAGCTCCACCTTGGGGTTCGTGGCACAGAGCCCAGCTGACGTCCCCCCCCCGCATCTGCACCCCCTTCCTGATGGGCAGTGGCCACCACGAGCTCATCCGGATCTCCTGACCAGGGCATGATAGCCAGGCTCAATTAAACGCCTGCCTCCTTCCCAGACCCGTGATTCCAATTTGCCCCCAGCCGAGGCTCCCCCCCCTGGGAAGGAGAATACAAAGGCTGGCACTGAGGTTCCAGGAACACATGCGGGGGGGGGGGAGCTGAGGGGGTCCATCTGCCAAGAAAAAGGGGGGGGGGAGGAGAGAAGCCTTGCTCCCCAAAGGACAACATCTAGGATCTCAAGGCCAAGGCCCAGCACAGCAGCCCCGAGAGCGCCTGGACTGAGGCGGGGTGCCACTTTCGGGGGGAGGGGGCAGGACCGGGTAAGCGCTCTCCAGGGTGCAGGCCTAGCCGGCAGCAGATAAGAGCAGGGCCTTTTCCACATCCTGGGCTAGGTTGACCATTGCTGCCCTGTTGAACCCTGGGAACTGTAGTTCCAGGCAGAGCCACAGTTGCTTGAAAGAACAGGTGCCTTTCTAGCACCCGTAACGTTTCCCATCATGCTCCTGTGTGGTAGAATAGAAGCCCACGCCGAGCCTCGGCCGAAGGGGCCGCTCTGGCTGGGCAAACCTCCCAGCTGAGGAACATCAGCCCTGCCCTGCCCTGCCCTGCCCTGCCCTGCCCTGCCGGTGGCTGGGCTCCCACCTGAATGCGGCAGGAAGACGTTTTCAATTCAGAACAGCGGTGGAAGGGCCGTCGGAGGTCTTCTAGTCCAACCCCCTGCTCAAGCAGGGGACCCTATATTATTCCAGACAAGTGGCTGTCTAGTCTCTTCTTAAAAACCTCCACAACTTCTGACGGCAAGCCCCTCCACTGCCTGATTGTCCTCACTGTCAGGAAATTCCTCCTCAATTCCAGATTGCATCTCTCCTTGATGAGTTTGCATCCGTTGCTTCTTGTCCTGCCCTCAGGGGCTTTGGAGAAGAGGGTGACCCCCCCTCTTCTCTGGGGCAGCCCCTCAAATACTGGAAGACTGCTATCATGTCACCCCTCCTCCTTTTTTTTCTAGACTAGCCAAACCCAAATGTTTTTGTCTCCAGGCCTTCGATCATCCCAGTTGCTCTTCTCTACTTTCCCCAAAGTCTCAACATTTGTAATGTAGTGACCAAAACCGGATGCAGCATTCCAGGTGTGGCCTCACTAAGGCTTTATAAAGCGGTGCTAGAACTTCACCTGATTTTGACTCTGTGCCTCTGTTTACACAAACAAGGACTGAGTTAGTCCGGCAGGCGGCTGGAGGTGTGAGGCCCGCATGGCTGCTCCAGGGCCAAGGTTCCTGCCCTGAGCCACCTGCCCCCTCGGCCCCCGTTGGGCTGGAGAGGGTGCAGGTCAGTGTGGCAAGGGGCCTGGCTCACCCCACAGACCTGAACCTCCTAGCTGGCAGATGACTTGGCTGCCTTAAAAGTCCTCAGCAAGAAACAGAGACCCCTGTTCCTCTGCTGGCCTGGAGCCTAGTCCTGCCGCTGACAGCAATTTGGAGTTCCAAGAATTGGCAAGTGGGGAGGTGTGCGTCCCCCTCACCACGCACACACACGCACGCACACACACACCCACACAGAGTTGCTGAACACTCCAGGAGTTTGAGATGGCTGAGCCAAAGACCCCAGGGCGGAGGGGGGTGACAGAAGCTGCTCTGGGTTGGAGAGTGCAGGGCAGGGGGTCCAAGACAGCTCCGGTGCCCACAAGCGCTGAGGAGCTGCTGTGCCCGGGCAAAGCCTGTCCCGCTGCCCACCACAGCCGCTCCCCCCTCCTTAGAGCCCCAGGCTGGCACAATAGGCAGCTCCGCAGAGGCTCATCCCGGCTTAGTGGGCTCCAAGCTGGCTGGCAACACTAGAGCAATAGAGCAGGGGTAGTCAACCTTGGCTCTTTTATGACTCGTGGACTTCAACTCCCAGAATTCCTGAGCCAGCTGTGCTGGCTCAGGAATTCTGGGAGTTGAAGTCCACGAGTCATAAAAGAGCCAAGGTTGACTACCCCTGCAATAGAGCCTGGAAGCCCCGGAGCTCTCCATCCTCTCCATCCACACTGAGGCCAAGTTGGTGGCCTCTTGAGGACAGGCCCAGAAGACCCTCGAGCAGGTGCCCCCTATGCTGGGGACTGGGGAGCGGGACGGAAGTTGGCACCCCCTCTTCTGGGAGGGCATCCCCTTGTCCAGAGGGGACGGCCAGAACCATGGGATATGGCCTCCCGGAAGCCTGAAGGACCGGGGGGGGGGGCACACTGCGTTTCTTCAATGGGTGGGGGGGTGAAGAACAGCTTCAGGACTGTTCAAAACATGCCCCACCCAGAAGGAATCGCTGGATCATCACTTTCGTTCCGCAAGGCTGGAATTTGCCCTGGTCTCCTCCCCTCGTTGTGCGTTGGGGCTGCTGCTTCATCTTGTGATTTGGCATCCTGGAAAAACCGAAAATTGGGCTGAAGAATCCCAGTCAGACTGAGCAGCAGCTGACGAGGGGGGAGGGCTGGGGGGGGGGCTGTAACTCCCCTTGGGTGAAGTTTCCCCTTCCTTGCATGGCAAAACAATTAAGTGCCTCCCTTAATCGGGCCCTAAATGTGTTTCTGACGGGTGGTGAAGATTTAACCAACCCCTGACAGTCCTTCATGGTGAGAGGGGACCCCGATTCCTTCCTGCCCTTCATAGGTGGGCACTCTGTGTGTGTGTTGTGTACATGTATGTATCTGTGCAGCAGATGAACGCTCCTGTGGCCGGAAAGAGGCAATCAGGCTGCTCCTGATTTGGGGCTACCCTGTCCCCGGGATCTCCAAGCCTGGCAACTTTAAGACTTGTGGACTTCAACTCCCAGAATTCCCCAGCCGTTCCTCTGCCATACATCCGTGAGCTCAGGACGATTAGCAGGGCTCTGGGCGTCTGCTGCCCCCTACTGGCCTAACTGAAAACCTCAGTCCAGCTCTCCCAGTACAACTCTGAGCAGATGCAAACTGGAGGAGAAGAATCCATTGGGGGTGGACAGGATATGTATGTATGTGTGTGGGGGGTCTCAGCTGGCCATGCCTGGTCAAACGGATCACAGATCCTGACCCCATGTTCAGTGCAAGTCTGAAGTGAGGATGACCTTTGAAAGAAGACTCCCTCCCCCCTCAGCAGCTTGCCTAGTGGGGGGGGGGGGCTCAGGCATTCCCCCCTCCCTTGGAAGAGGGCATGAAGCCCCCTCTGCCCTCAGAAAAAAAGTCAGAGTGTCTCCCTCTGGGCTAGAGGTGTCCTTAAACACCAACCTTTGGAGCACCTGAGGTTGAACAGTCTTTTCTTCCCACACTGATTTTCATTGCGATGGAGGGAGGGGCTGAAGCTGCGGCTGCCCCCCAGCCCTGCCTTGGGTCCAGCCCTGGGCATCGATTGAGAGGCTGCTGAAAACTGGCAGCGAAGCACCCCTACAGGGATTCCCCCCCCCCCCCCCCGCAGCCAGGAAAGCCCCAGGGGAGAGCCTTGGGGCTGGGGTCCCCCTTTCCTGGGAAAACCCTGGTCCTCCCCCCCCCCACTTTCCAAAGGCAGGGGGTCTCGGGGGTCTCCAGCCACTCTCCTCCTCCCTCCTGAACCTTTCCCACTACTATAGCTTTGGCTGGATTGACTTCTGGGGACCGGGAGGCACTAACTGGAAGCCTGCAGGTGGCAGCAGTTCCTGTCTCCAGACAGACACACACACACATGCACATGCACATGCACACACACAAACACACACACACACACACAGAGAAAACCTGTTGCCTTGAACAACTTGCCTAGGTAATTACACCTCCAGGGACCCCCCAGAACCAGCAAAATAGCCTCGGGGCCCCAGCAACCAGGGCTGCTGCTGCTGCTGCTGCTGTTTGTGTAGCTCCACTGCAGGGAAGGGAGGCAGGTGGCTGTGGAGCCCTGCAGCGTGACGGAGCACCAAGGCCGCCCTTCTCTTGCGGGGGGGGGACACACTGAGTTCAGAGAGGTTGCCAAAGTGGAGGGGGGCAGCCTGGGCCGAGAGATGGGAGGGGGCACTCCTAGCCCCTCCCGGTCCAGGTGTGGGGCCAGGCCAGCTCAGCCCCAGGGCTGCCTGCAAAAGGGCTGCTTCAGCTTTGAAGCCCAGCAGATGGTCAGTGGGCGGACGGGGTGGTGGGGGTGGTAACTGGGCACGCTTCTGTCTCCGTCCCTGACTGGCCAGGGTGGCATCGGGCAGCTTAGGAAAAGAAAGAAAGGAAGTTCATAGTATGTTTAGGTGTGTGTCATGTATGTGTTTCTCTTTGAGAGCAGGCAACTAAATTTCATTTTTGATGTGTGCCACTGTGCCCACAGTATAAAAATGATAATAAAGGTTATCTTATCTTATTTCTTTGGGCACCTGGCAAAGCCCAGCCGGAGGAAAATTGGGTTGTGGAGAGAATGCACTCTTGTAAAATTCTCCAAGTTTGCTTCATTTCAGCCAACCCTGCCCCCCACAGAGGCAGGAAGGGGAGGCACCCAGGAGAAAGCCATGTGGGTCCAGCCAAGGGGCCCAGAAGCACCCGGTGCATCCTTCCTGTGGGGAGACGCCAGCCCTCCTGTCCAAGTGACCAGTTACAAGCAGGACGGCTCCACACCGGTTCCTGGCACCAGTGGGACCCCCAACTGCCTCCCCAGGGCAGCTGCCGACCCTCAGCAGGCAGAAGTGTGAGGGACGGCACATGCACACACACACACACACACACACATACCCACACCCCACTGAGCTGCCGGTTTCTGCCCTGTGCTTCCCTGTGGCTGAGCCGGTCCCTTCAGGGCTTTAGGGATTAGCGGCCGCACGTCACTCTCTGTCCTGAGGCAGAAATAGCCCCCGGGGGAAGCCGCTTTGCAGGGCAGGGCAGGGCCAGCGGCAGCTCAGCACCAAGGCCGGGGAGGCTGCCCGAGGGCAAGGCAGGCCGTGGTGTGCGCAAGTGCCAGCGGGCAAGGCTGCCAGGACGAGGACCGCCAGAGCGGGGATCTGCAGAAGCTCAGCCGGGCAGTTGGGGGGGGATCCTCAGGGGTCAGGTCATGGCATCGGGAGGACAGCACAACCACCCTCGCCCACAAATTGTCGTGCTTTTGCACATCTGCTTCTGGGTCCGGCTAGAGTAGACCACCTGACATTGGCAGAGTGAATAGCACAGATCGACAGCACCCGATGCCCCCTGGGATCCTGAACCAGGGCTGACGTGGATCGAAGAATTACACCGTGATGCCCTCCTGCTGGTTGTGATCCGCTTCTTTGGGGGCCCTGCCATGGACAGAGGTCACCAGATCTCCTCAAGACCGGATTGACCCCGTGAAAGGGCTTGCAAGAGCCGCCAGGCTACCTGTCCTGTTCCTCCCCACCCTCCTATGGTGACCCAGCCTGGGCAACCCCTTGCCAAGAGCCAGGGGAAGCTGCACCTCCCTTGCCAGCTAGGCCAGGTCAGGCTGTGACTTATGGCTGCTGATGTGCTGTCATTTTGGCTGGGAGCAGAGATGGAGACAGCAGGAGGGGCCTGGCCCTTCTCAGAACACCCCCACCCTTTCCACCAGGGAGATGGTGGCCTGGGCCAGGGCAGGGGTCAGCAGCTCTGCCCACTGGGCTAGGACCCAAAACATGGCTCTCCCCTTCTTCAGTGTCTGAATGTGCAGCTTGTCTGACTCTGGATTAGGTGAGCCATTGTCCCCCCCCCCACAGCCTCTGCATGGATGTGAGCACCCCCACTCCAGGGGTTTCAAAGGTCTGGCCTGGGCATCGCTGCCCTCTGACCGGCCTCACCAGCTGGGCCCGGCCTTCTGTGCAGCACGACTCTCCTTTCGGCAGCTCCCTGGCAGGCTTGGCTGCATCAGGCAGGGTCTCCGCGCACCACCACCCTCCCAGCTCTCCAGTCAGCTGGGCTTCTCGGGGTCAAGGGGCCGGCAGCTGCACCCCCTCCTCCATAGTTGGGTGCGGTGGCCCAAAGGATCTCCCCCCCCCAGGTCAGCCAGGCAGGCCACAGCCTCTGGGCCTTGAATGGATGTGACTTGAGGATGGAGGTCTTTGGCGAAAAGCAGCACCAAAGGCCTGCCCCTCCCCTTGCAAAGCGGACACATTCACACATACAGGCAAAGCACAGGAGGGCTACAACCGCCATCCTTTGACCTGGGCGGAAGGGCTGAAGGGCGTATGCTGCGCTTGGTGCAGGGGCAGCTGGCACTGCTGGGGTGGCCCAGAGCTCCCCCCCCCCGATACTTCTAACGGTCAGAGGAACTCAACTTGTTTTTAACTAGTTACCAAACTTGTCTTTTTTTTATTGCAGCCAATTCTAGGGGGAACACCCCCCCCTCTCTCTCTCTCACACACACACACAGACACACACGTCTTTTTGGCACAAGTTGAAAATGTGGGAATTCCAAGATAGCAAGTAAATCTTTTTTTAAAAAATGGGTCACCAAACCAATTCTATGAAACCAAAATGTCTGACATTTAAGGAATGCTGCCTGTCTATCTAGAACTGGGGTCTCCAAACTTGGCAACTTTTAAGACTGGTGGACTTCAGTTCCCAGAATTCCCCAGCACTGGCTGGGGAATTCTGGGAATTGAAGTCCACCCGTCTTAAAGGGGCCAAGTTTGGAGAGCCCTCTCTCAGGATTAGATCCCAAGGTCCCCACCTTGTCTAAGAGCAGGATCCTGCCTACCTTCTCTTAAGCTGATTTTCAAGGGGAGGAAAGATTCAGATGTTATTCAACATCTGTTTAATAATGGCAATTGTGCTGTTTTCTGTGGGGTTCACCCCCAATTCACTCTCCACGGGGCTGCAGAAAAAGAACACACACACACACACCAGTGTGAGTCCAATAGTCTCCTGCAGGCCTGCTGACCCAGACTGCCCAGGGCTACAGCCGACCCCTCCAGTGGACTCTCGGCAGCTCACAAACACAACAATACACCTGGTGTTTATGCTGAGGAGTTTGTTTACTCAGTTCTCTCTCTCTGTCCAGCCTGAAAGGACACGTTAACTCCAACTCTGGCACAAACAACCCCAGCGAAGGTTTATCAATGGCCAGGAGTTTGATCCTGCCCCATCCGATTGGTTCAAGGCAGGTCACGCTCGTTTCCCAAACAGAAAGGGGGGGGAAAGGCCACGGTGTTGTTTGGGCGCCAGTGGGCCCTGAACCTCCCCCCCCTCAGGCCTCCCCACCCACTCGGCCTCCCGAGCGGAGGGGGCTCCCAAGGGTGGTGCCCTGAGGGGAAGACCCTGCGTGTGGAGGGCCCACCACTGGCAGACGCGGAGTTTCAAGCACACTCGCGCCCACAATGGCTGGGTTCTCACAACCTAGGTCATCCCACAGCCAGCTCACGAAGCACCCTGGCTAGTTCAGACAACCTGCGGAGCCAAGCAAAACCTATTCCAGCACAAACTGCCAGTCCTGTTTCTGCCTGGACTTGCATCTTGTCTGAACCGGCTCCCATGGATGATCCTTCCTCCCACCCCTGGGTTTTGCAACCCGACCCTTCAGACAGCCCAGCCATCATGCAGGTTGAGGAGAGGAGGTCGCAGGTTCCTTTGGTCCCTGCGATTCCTCTGACTCTGTTCATGGTTCCCCACCCTGGCCGGCCAGCCAGGTGCTTCCCTCCAAGGAGCCCAGGCACAGCCCAGGTGTGAGTGAGCACCGGCCGTCTCGTCTCCCCCTGGAGCTCCAGGCAGAAAGGAGGACCAAGGGCCACCCATCTTCATCCTGGCCTTTCTCTCTCTCTCTCTCTCTCTCTCACACACACACACACACACCCCAAGTACTGGGGGGGGGGCTGCACTGCCCCTTCCCAACTAGTCTGCACAAGATTTCTGGGCCACCCCTAATAGGTGAGGCTGGCGGCCCCATTTCAGGATCAGCTGTGCCACAGCCACCAGTCCCCAGCAGGGAGCTGGGTGAGGAACTTCTGGGGTTCTTTGGGAGAGCAAAATCCGCACTCAACACTCAATGGCGGGGTGGGGTGGGGGGGTGGCGGGGAGGGGAGAGGGTGCCTCCTCTCTTGCTTGAAGCTCCTGAAGTACAGAGAGAGACACCCAGAGAGCAGACAGCCTCTCCTGAATCCATTTATGTATCCTTGACCTCAACGTGGTGATTTTGCCCTGGGGTGTCACTGTGGCTTACGAAGCCTGGATGGTAGGTTAGCATCCAAGAAACCCAGTTCTCTCATAAATCATGGCTAAAACACAGCATCCCACGCTGTTTGACAGGATGGTCAAAGCGGGTTACTGCCCGATTGTAGCCGGGCTATGCTCGGCATTAGTGCTGAACCTTTGGGGGGGGGGAGGAATTCTGACCTACTTCACAACAGGAGCTGCAAAATACAGTACAAGCCAAGCCACACTAGGAGCAGTGAAGGGGGGAGTGTCCTTTGCTCCCCACCTAACAAGGGATTCCCTCAGGAAAGGCGCGGGGGGGGGGAGCAGCCACTCACTCCTGGTGTCACAGCAACTGGTATTCAGAGATAGACTGCTCCCCAAGATGGAGGATCCATTCATTCAAGGAAAATATGAAGAAGATTATAATATGCTTTCTAAATCCAGAATGTCGATTTAAAGGCAGAATTCAATCTCAGGTCAAGCTCGAATATTTTAAGTAAGTGAGAAAATGATCCCAGATCCCAGGCACAGGGGATGCCCGAGAGATCCGCTCCGGCAGAGACCGTCCATTCCTCCCGTCGGAAGGCGACGATACCAGGCCGGCCAAGGAGAACCAGCCGGTTCAAGCCTGAAGCCTACCCTGCAGGGCTGGCTGGGCAAGCGCGGACCGGAGTGGCTGGGAGGATACTTTGCCCTCCCCGGTTGGAAGCGGCGGGCGGGCTGGTCGGAGCCAGCGGCGCAGAACCCCCGCGAGACCCGTCGCGCACCCACCGCCCCGCGCCCCTCGCTCCGGGGGCCGCGTGTCTGGAAAGGGCCCCGCGGGCCCGGCCCGTCCGCCCGTCCACCCGCCCGCGCTCACCTCTCGGGTTCCAGGCCAGCCTGGCAGAGCCGGGCGTTGTACCGCTGCGCCGCGGTCCGGTGCCCGGTGTGGAGAGGCGCGCAGCCGGCGGAGTCGAGCCGCGGCGTTCTGGGGCTGGCCGGTTCTTGCACGGGGCCCACGATCAGGCTGTAGTCGTAGGGCGCCATCGCCGCCTGCCCGTCCATGGCCACCTCGACGGCTCCGGGCAGCCCGGGCGGCGGCAGCGGCGGCGGCGGGAGACGCGCTCCGGCAGGCGTGGCGCTGGGCGGGAGCGGCCGGGAGGCTTTCCACGCCCGCGCCCAGCCCGCCCCGCCCCGCGGTCCACCTCCCGGACCGGGAAGGGAGGGCGGAGGGCTGCCAGGCTAAGTTCGGCCCGCCCAGACCCGCCCTCGAGGCCGGGACGGGGCGAACTCTCTGGGCATGGACAAAGTGCGAATCCTCTCTCCCGTGAACTCGGGCGCTCGTTTTCCCCGGAGGCTGTTCCTGCCTGGAAACCCCGAGGGGCCCCGAGTCCCCTCGCCCGATTCCGAGGCAGGGAGAAACGCTGCGGTGGCCCCCGGGCTCGCGCGGGTGTCTCGCGGGTGCTTCGTGCTTTCCGTGTCGCCCGGAGTTCCGAGACTGCGGCGCTCTAAAGGCCGGATCGACGCCCGGGCAAATCTGCCCCCCCCCCCGGCAGATGCCAGGTGGCTGGCTAAGGCGCGTCAGGCCCCGCACCCGCCCGGCCGCCTCGCCCCCGCCCGGCCTTTCGCTTCCTCTTGCCACGTTTCGCCGCGGGGCCCCAAGGTCGCCCGCCGCCTCTGCCGCCCTGACCCCGCCGCTCTTCCCGGGCGGGCAGCGGGAGGCGGGCAGAGTCGCCCCGGAGCTTCTGCGTCCCTCGCCCTCGGAGGCCTGCCCGGGGAAGGGGGGCGACGGGGGGGGCCCTGGACCCTTTGCTCGCTTCCTTCGCTCATCCTCCCCAGCAAAGCGCCAGCAGGTTGCTTGAAATAGCGCTCGCCCCCCCCCCTCCGCCGGTGCAAACCCTGCGTAACCCCGGAGTTTAACTCCCATCCCGGAAGACGGGAGGGGGAAGGTTTTAAAAGGTCTTCGGATATAACCCTCCCCCCCCCCGGGAGAGAAAGCGGAGTCCAGGACGCGAAGCCCTCAGAAAAGCAGCGGGCCCTTCTCGCTGCTTGGCAGGGGAATGCGGGGGGGGGCGCGATGCCGGCCGGTGTCCGCCCCCTCGGAAGCGCCTCGCCGGCGGAGAGCGGGAAGCGCCGGCTCCACTGTGGCTCTCGGCCGGCTGCCCGGACACCCGGACCTCCCTCTCCGGCCCGCCCCGCAGCGGCTCTGGGCCAGGTCGGCAGACTCCGCGCTGTGGACCCTGCGCCCCGTGGGCGGGCACGCGCGCGCGCGACAAGTAGGGATGCGGAACGGCCGTCCGGTCGGGAGGAAGCCGGACCCTCCCAAAAGGCCGGCGGTGTCCTTGGCTCCGCATTGGGCGGCTTCCCGCCGGGGCCGCGGCCGTCGGGGTGGGAGAAGGGGAGCCCCGCGACGCCTCTGCCTCGGTCTGCCCGCCTCCAGCGCGGGCCCCGGCGCGTCCCCCCCAGGGGGGTTCCCCTCTTCCGGCTTTCTGGGGAAGCTGCGCTTTGGGGGCGAGAAAGGGGCGGCCCCGGTTGGCTTTCCTGGCATAAAGGGGGAGGCGGGGGGGGGAGGGGGAGTTAATGTCCGGGCTCTGAGGATTCAGGGAAGCCACCCAGCCTCGGGGGTCTGTCTGAGTCCCCAACTGCATCAGGATCAGAAGGTTTCCGGGAAGCCCCCTCGGGTCTGCTCTCCCCCCCCCCACTTCTCGTCCTTTGCCTTTTACAGGAGCCCTAAAACTTTTATTTGTCCTCTTCACCAGCCTCCCGGATCCCCTAGAAAGCCGGCAGGTGGGTGGCAGGAGGTCGAGGGACCGCGGTTCTCCCACAATTCGGGTGGTGGTGGTGGTGGTGGTGGTCATATTTCTTTGGCTCTTTTTATTAGACTGTTATTTAATTTTTTATCCGATGCCATGTTTGTGTGCTGCGTGAGGAGGGCTGCCATTCATGTTAAACAAACAAAGGGCTGCGGTTTGTGTGTGTCCCTCCAGCTTTCAGTTTTGCCAGGTTAGGAAAAAACGTCAGGGAAACACGTAGACTTTAAACCTGAACTTTTTTTTAATTAGGTATAATTCCAGAAAAAAAATGGATACACAAAGTGTATATTTATCATTACGTGTATTAACAGCAGCGAGGACTGTATTTGCTCAGCAATGGAAAAATGAAGAAACACCACTGGAGGAAGAGATAATCAAGAAAATACTGGACTGCGCTGAAATGGACAGAGAAAGAGAAAGAGAAAGAAGATACAGAATATTTTCAGACATGGCTGAAAAAACGGGATAGAGAGTAAGAACTTAACTTGTATTACTAAGCAAAACGAATCAACCCAGACAACACGTTGTTCATTAAGCACTAATGAAATGTAATAATAGAAAATTAATAAAATATTATTTAAAAAAAGAAAAAGAAAGCAGACAGGTGGGTTGCAGGAGGTCAAGGGACCGTGGTTCTCCCACAATTCGGCGGGGGGGTGTTCATATTTCTTTGGCTGTTTTTAGACCCCAGGGCCCCAGCCAGCAGGTTTCCCCAGAGCTTCAGGAGAGCAGTTAAAACCTGGGGGTTTTTTTTCATGTAGAAAGGCGTCTGTTGAATGTTGGGGTGCACTGGGGAACACATGGCTTTTAATTTTTTTTAAATAAATTATTATGGTGCTCTTGAGATTGTTGTTATTTGGAGGGCTGGATTTGTTGGGTTTCTTAGATGAGCCGGGGGTTGGACTAGATGACCTCCAAGGTCCCTTCCAACTTTATTATTATTATTAGTCGCCGAGAGCCATAGAGAATGAGCGTCATACAAATATATAGTAAATAACTGAACCATTTTCCCTGCCCCCCTAAATTAAGACCAGATGTAACAATCATAGGCTGTCGCTTCAAAAGATGTTGAGACCATGGAAAAAGTTCAGAGAAGAGCAACTAAGATGATCCAAGGCCTGGAGACAAAAACATACGAAGAACGGCTGCAGGACTTGGGTCTGGCTAGTCTAAAGAAAAGAAGAAATAGGGGTGACACGATAGCAGTATTCCAGTATTTGAGGGGCTGCCACAAAGAAGAGGGGGTCAAATTATTCTCCAAAGCACCAGAAGAAGGACGAGAAACAATGGTTGGAAACTGATCAAGGAGAGAAGCAACCTGGAATTAAAGAGAAACTTCCTGACAGTGAGGACAATCAACCAGTGGAACAGCTTGCCTCCAGAAATCATGGGCGTCATCAGATAACCGCCCGGCCGCCCTCTTCAGGGTGACCCGCTCCCTCCTTCAATTGAGGGGGGGGATCCCCTGGAGGGGAGGGCCGAGGATTTTGCTCAATATCTGCATGACAAAGTCGCGCGGATCCGAGAAGGCTTGGATACCGACTGGTTGGCCCAGGGGGAGGAGACGGAAGCAGGCCTTGAGACGGTTAC
>NW_015386944.1:394717-452849 GCF_001527695.2 Protobothrops mucrosquamatus
AGCGGGCCTGGCCTAGGGAGGATTTTTAAATTGGGTTTTTTAGAAATTTTAATCACACAACACTAAAATTTTGGTTTTAATTTGGTTTTATTCGGTGGGGTGTGTGGGTCTCTCTTTGTTTTAATAATGTTGTGAGCCGCCCTGAGTCCTTCGGGAGAAGGGCGGGATACAAATTGGAATAATAAATAAATAAATAAATGGGCGCTCCACCACTGGAGGTTTTTAAGAAGAGACTGGACAGTCACTTGTCAGAGATGGTATAGGTTTTCCTGCTTGAGCAGCGGGCTGGACTAGAAGACCTCTATGGTCCCTTCCAGCTCCATTCTATTCTATTCTATTCTATTCTATTCTATTCTATTCTATTCTATTCTATAATTCTACTTAGATTTTGTCCACATCTACAGAGAAACTTCCTGTAGGCAAGACCTACCCCAGAGGGGAGCGGGTTGTGGGTTCACCCTCTCAGCCAGAAGAAGCTGAACAAATTGTCTTTTGAGGTTGGTCTAGATGAGGAGTCTCCAATCTTGGTAAGTTTAAGACTCATGGACTTCAACTCCCAGAATTCCCCAGCTAGCATCGCTCTACCCAATCCATCTCCAACCTTTCCAACTCGACAGACCAGTGGAAGCGGGGCGGGGGGGAGGGGAGAGAGAGGGGATGCACCCACTTCCCTGGCCCAGTTCTGAACGGGCTACGGTCCGGCACTGGACCATGGCTCAGGGGTTAGGGACCCCTGGTCTAGATGATCCTTGTGGTCCCTTCCATACTGGGTGTTAAGCACTGGACCTGATCGCCTTCTTAGGTTAAACACGGCCTACGTTCTCCAAGCGCAGAATTTACCTTTTATTGTCCCGAGCTGAGGCCCGACCTGTTGTGTAAACCGGCCTTTACCAATTGCCAGGATGTATAGAATAGAATAAAAATTTTATTGTCACTTTATATGGATGCCCATTAGGGGTGTGTCAATGGGGGGCGGAGGGGGGCAGAGAGAGCGCCATCGGCCTTCCCTGCCAGCCTGGCAGTCTCTAGTGCACCAGGCTGGTCTCTGGGCTCTGCTTCCATCTCAATGGAGCCAGCACTTCCTCTGCCAGTGTGACATCACAGCCTCCTCCAGGCGGCACCCCAATGCCACGGTGATGCACGCAGCTCTGCTCTGACCAGTTCCACTGATTGCTGAGCCAGCTCCCCCCCCCTCGCTGAGTCAGTGCTGGCCCCCGCTGCCTGGCCAGCTAAGGGAGGGCCTGGGCATGCCTGTCTCCTTGAGCCCAGCTGCCCCACGCCCCATGGGTACAGATGTTGGCAAGGCACTCGGCTTGGAGGGGGGGCTGCTCTGCCAGCTGATCCGCTCCCCAGATTACAACCTGTTCCCCAACTCGGCTGTTTTTGAGAGCAACTTCGTTCAGGTTTGCGGTGGGGCAGGCCCAGGAGGCAGGCCGGGCCGGGGGCTGTGCCAAAGATGCCCACTTAGCCTTTTGCCTTCACCCTTGGGCAGAGATGATGGAGGGCGCAGCTGGTGCCCCTTCTGCTGGGCATGCCACTGGGAAGCCTTGGGCTGAGTGAGGAGGGTACCCTCACCCGTTGCGCCCCCTGGTGGGAACAAGGGGGTGACTGGATTTGATGAAAATAGACGGGTCTGGCCCTTTAATTAACCCAGGGCTCTCGGGTGGGCGGGAAACGGCTTCCACAGGTCACAAAGAAGGGGAAATGGATGGACATCACCCACACGCCCACCATTGTGACTCTGGCAGTGACCTCCTCGGATCCCTGCCTCCCTCTCCCCAACGTGCTCCTGATGGCCAATCACCGGGCCCCGCTTGGCAGGCTCCACGCTGGCGGTCCCCAGATGTCGCGGATGGACCTAACCAGGTGATGTTGGCCCAGGAGCAGGAGGGAGACCTTGGCCCAGGCCTGTCCCTGCCTGGGCCGGATCAGGAGGGGAAGCAGGCTGGCATCAGAGGGGCTTGGGCTGCCTCAGGGCACCTCCCCACAGCTGGAGGAGGAGGAACTCGGCCAGGTTGCTTCACACATGCAGCTGCAGGGCCGGGTCCTGGGACACCACCCAGAGCCTCGTTTTGGGCAGCCTGAAGTCCATACTGGGGCCGATGTCCAGCATCAGCGGCGTTGGCATGGCCTGCGTGCCCAGGGTTACCTGGATCGTGGTTCATTCCACGAATCCTTTCCTGGGTCTAATAAACCAAAAGTGGCTGCGGGGAGCAGAATTTTGAGACTTGGGAGGTGTCTCGTTTGGGGGGGGGGGCGCTGCAGGCAAAAGGGAGCAGCCAAGGCCCCCCTTCCCAGGCCCACCCCAAGGGGGTCTTGCCCATCTCCCAGCCCTGCCCCGCCCCCACCCGAGCTTCTGGCCCAGCCTGTCCTTGACTGCCTCCGTTGCTTTGCCCAGGCTGCTCCCCCTCCGCTACGTCCAGCTCTCTGTCCACAGCGCCTCCCAGCGCATTTTGCGTCTCCAGACGGTGACCAAGACGGTGTATTACCTGCAGCTGCACCACGAGCACCCAGAGGCCGTCTTTGCGCTCTGGAGCCGCCTGACCAACATCCTGCACAACGGCCTCTCCACCACCACCAAGGACCCGGCCATCCCCATCCACCACTGCCTGGTCTCCAGCCGTAGCAGCAGTGCCTCCAGCATCAGCCCCGTGGCCGAGGTATGCGGTCCCCTCGGCTCCAATCAGAGCAGGGCGGGAAGGGACCTCGGAGGTCTTCCAGTCCAACCCCCTGCTCAGGCAGGAGAGCCTATGCCATTTCAGACAGGTGGCTATCCCGACTCTTCTTAAAAACCTCCAGTGTTGGAGCATTCACAACTTCTGGAGGCAACTTCTCTACCCCTGGTTAATTGTTCTGACTGTCAGGAAGTTTCTCCTTAGTTCCAGGTTGCTTCTCTCCTTGATTGGTTTCCATCCATTGCTTCTTGTCCTGCCTTCTGGTGCTTTGGAAAATAAATTCCCTCCCCTTCTTTGTGGTGGCCCCTCAAATACTGGAATACAGCTATCATGTCACCCCCTGGTCCTTCTTTTCTTTAGACTGGCCATACCCAACTCCTGCAACCCTACTTCGTATGTTTTAACCTCCAGGCTTTTGATCACCTGAGTTGCTCTTCTCTGCACTCTTTCCAAAATCTCAACATCTTTTTTTTGTAATGTGGTGACCAAATCTGGATGCGGGATTCCAGAGGTGGCCTTACTAAGGCTTAATAAATCGGTACTAATACTCAGCCGAAGGGCCGCTCTGGGGAGGCCGCTGGAGAAGGTGCAACTGGTTAACAATGTCCCTGCAGACGGTGGAGGGCTTGGAAGGAGCCAACGGCAGGAGAAGGATGCTCTAAAGGCCGGCCAGATGCCCTTCTTTCCCTGGCTGGGTGCAGAGGCCTTTGATTTCAGAGAGTATTCCGGAAGAATCTCTCTCACCCAGCCATCTAGAGCCATCCTGCCAGCACAGCACCAGTTGGGGGGGTGTCCTTGGTGCTCTCTGAGCTCGGTGGAGTTTTTGCAGACTTTTCATGATCCAACTATGTAAGATCATCAGTGCTAAAAGGGAGAGGGGGGGGGCTTTATATACAAGTCACTTATCCTGTCAGTGTTGGTGGGAGTGGTCTTGCTAGTTCCTTCATTAGGCTGTTGCCTACCCCTGCCTTAGATTGTTTGTCTGAGTTGGTAGTTCCTGGATTGGGGTATAAACAGAGAACAAACCCTATGTCCTTCAAGCACTGATGATATTCCTTAGTTGGGTCATGAAACGACTGGAAGAAAACAACCCAGTTCAGAGAACACCAAGGACCCCACAGTTCTCCTCCCTCCCTCCTCCTCCTCTCCACAAACCCCACTCCCTTCTAGCCCTGATAATGTTACCTAGTTGGGTCATGAGACGTCTGCAAGGAAACAGCCCAGTTCAGAGAGCACCGAGGACCCCACGGTTCAACCCTGAGCTACAAATATTGTTGACAGCACCCCTTCCTCCGCTGGGTCCCCATCTCTTTAACGAGACGGGCCGGTCCTGGCTGCTGCTGAACTAAGATCAGACACCCCACCCACTTTCAGCTGAAGCCAGCCGTGGTGCAAGCCAGCCTGACTTCGGTTGTCACCTTCCTTTCCACCTCCCAGGGATGGGATTGCAGCCGGGGTAGGGGATCTGTAGTCCTTTGGGGGAGCAGGCCATTGGTTACTCCTCTGTGGCGTTTTCAGGCTTGCCACATTAGGGTGGGGTCACTCATGAATCTTGACCGACAAGAGAAGACAACACACAGGCTCTCTTCTGGACGAGTGAACCAAGGGCATATCCTGTGTTCCTCTTTTATTTTGCAACATACATGAGGAAGTGTGCAGGTGTCAATATAATTGGTTACATGTATAGGAAATAAGTACATGCCATCATATAATTGGTTACACACTTGTTGCAGGGCAGAAAACTAAGTAGGTTAACATACAATTGGTTCTACTTTCCTACATAGCGTCCTAGCATATGATTATTTAATGCAAAGCAAAGTTACTTGACCATTGCAGAAAATCCCAACAATCCACCTCTTGTCCCCCCCCCCCAGCACTCTGAGACGGTGATGAGGAGCCCAGGGATAATAATGGGAATGGGCAGGAAGGTGTCGGGCGCCCCCTCCCAGTTCTCCCCAAGACTCAGGCAAAATCAGGAGAAGCCCAGGAGGTAAGTGGCCTGATCAGCCAGCCCCTCCCCCCCCACGCCCTCCCTCCCCGGTCAGTTTTGTGTAGACTTCTCTCTTGAGCTCCTATCTACAGACTTCATGCTAAAGTTGGTTTATTGTTTTCTTG
This sequence comes from Protobothrops mucrosquamatus, assembly GCF_001527695.2. Classification (NCBI taxonomy): domain Eukaryota; kingdom Metazoa; phylum Chordata; class Lepidosauria; order Squamata; family Viperidae; genus Protobothrops; species Protobothrops mucrosquamatus. The sequence continues at coordinate 399,508 of NW_015386944.1, forward strand.
CTCATCTGGGCCAACAATTTAGGGAAAGGTAGATACAAGGCAGGTTCTGCAAGGCAGGTTCACCCTGCTGGGGACAAGAGTGGTTTGACAGGGCAGCCCCCCCCCCACCCTGAGAGCTGGAGGTCTCCGAACAGGAGCTGGACTCCCCTTTATCGGAGATTTATTTTTTTTTTAAACCAAAGTTGCTTTAATCTGAATTTACATCCTGAGCGGCAGGAGAGGGTCCACCTGTCTGAGAAGGGCCCTTCGGAAGCCGTGGGCCGTCCTGGGAAGGAGGCATGGCGGGGGGGGGGGTAGCCAGGGGCGGGTACAGACAGACACCCGGTAAACGCGCAGAGTCTGAGCAAAATTGATGAGGGTCAACCTACCCCCTCCCGCAGGACGAGCTTTGGCGAAGCAAGCGCCAGCCCTGGCTCGCTTTCCCCTCTGACGGGACCCTGGGTGGGGCCGGGGGGGGCGGGGGTTCCCCGGAGGGCCCCTTTCCTGACCCGCCCTGCCTCTCCTCCCGCGCCAGAGTCTCCTTCCAAGCGCAGCAGCAGAGCCTGGAGAGCTCGTCGGGACCCTCCAGCGACATTAAAGGTGAGCGCTGCCCCCCGGGACCCCCGGGCGCCGGGACGGGGGGCGGCGGCGGCGGCGGGGGACGCAGCGGGGCCTTTTTTTTGGCCGGGCGGCGCCCACATCCCGGCGCGCCCCTGCAGTGGCCCAGGACAGCCGCCGGGGGGCGCCCCAGATCAGCGGCCCGGGACCCCCCCCCCTTTCCCCCCGCCCGAGGCCGACCCCCGCCTCCTGCCCTGCTCTGCCCGGCAGTTCTCTTCTACGACCTGCCGCCGCCGCTGGTGTGCGCGCGGTGCCGGGGGCGGCTGCCCAGGACCGAGCCGCGGAGGTGCCGCCTGGACGCCCGGCCCGCCGACTCGGACCCGGAGCTGGCGCCCTGGATGGACCGGAGGGTGCACGGCCTCTGGCAGCAGGAGACGCCCACCTGGCTGCAGCCCCTCTGCCGGCTCAGCAGCCTCGCCGCCGCCGGCTGGAAATAGGCCGGGCCGGGACCCCGGCGGGGGCGGACGGGACGTCCGGACACGCCGCCGCTGCCGCCGCCGCCGCCGCCGCCCGGGCGGGCCCAGAAGCGCCTGGCAGGGCCAAAGCGCAAAACGGATCAATAAAGCTACCGGCTGGACCCGACCCAGGCGTGGCGCCCGCTAGCCGAGGAGGATGCGGGGAGGGGCGGACCCGGGGACAGCGCCGCCCGGGCCTGGATCGGGGCCGCGGAGGGCCGAGGCGAGGGGGAGGCAGCTGGCTCTGCCGGAGGACGTGGACGCGGCCAAGGGGGGGCGGGGGGGCCTTCTAATACCCCTCCAGCCTTCCTCCTACCCGCCCCCCCCCGGCCTCTTCTGTCTCCCCATCCCCTGGAAACGGTATCCCGACTGTTGAGGGAGCCCTCGGAGTGGGTTGGGGTGCACCAAGCCCCCCCCAGCTGTCAGGGCTCCCTCATTTGCCCAGAGCACGTGGCAGTTCCCACCAAGGGGGCAGACCCCCGCCTCTCCAGGGGCTCTGCTTTGGGGGGGCGAAGCTGGGGGTGAGCAGCTTCTGGGTGGCTCCATCCAGAGCTTAGCCCAGAAGATGAGGGAGGAAGAAAGAATTTGGGGGTCCAGGAGGGGGCTTGGCCAGGGAGCCTGGCTTTGGAGGCAAGGGCTGAGCGAGCCCCCTCCCCCGATGAAGGAGTCCAAATTTGGGGAAGGGTGACTGAAAGGGGAAGATGCTGCTTTCCCCATGACTGGAAAAGCCCCCCTGGCCATAGACCTCCCCCCCTTCCCCTCCAACCCCCCCCCACTAATCCAAAGGAAGGTCAAACCAATTTAGGGGCAACGTTGAAGCCAGGCCTGACCTCTGCTTGCTGGGGCGCTCAAAGCAGGCAGAAAGGACCCCCCCTGAGGACGGGGCACCCCGGAGGGGCTCTGGCTGCTCTGCTGCTGCTGCTGTCAGAACTGCCATCCTTCGCCCGGTGCCAGCCTGCCATAAACCTGGTGTGTGTGTGTGTGAGGAGTGGCGGGAGCCAGGGCAACCGAAATGAAGCTTTAGTGCCGTCCGGAGACCTCCGCTCATCACCCCAGGGCCAGGCGCTTGGGTGGGAAGCAGGATGTATCGCTCCAGACCAGCCCGCTTTTGCAGGGACGGTTGCCAAAACAACTTCTTTGACTGTTAACTGGACACACGGGAGACACAGTAGCAGGGTGTGTGTGTGCGCGTGTCGAACGGGAACGGGAAAGTTAACTGGGAAGCTTCCCCCCCCCCCCCGCAAAACCTCGGTTCTGGCTATGAACTACTGTAACCACCTGGCTTTTAGTAAAAGTATTCTTTTGGCTACCAATGGAGTGGAGAGTCTTGCTTGCCAAGAGGGCCCGGCTGGGGCAGGGCTGACCGCTGCATCTTCAGGTGGGCGGCTGAGGGAGGCCCCCGAGGGACAGGGACACGGGCTTTCCCGCCTTTGCTGTGTGAACTTAACCAGCAAAAACGGTCGACTGCTGGCCACTTTCTAAACCAGGGCTCTTCAAACTTGGCCCTTTGATGACTTGTGGACTTCAATTTCCAGAATTCCTCAGCCAGGCACAAGTCATCAAAGGGCCAAGTTTGAAGAGCCTTGTTCTAAACCAGGGGTAGTCAACCTTGGCTCTTTTATGACTCGTGGACTTCAACTCCCAGAATTCCTGAGCCAGCTAAGCTGGCTCAGGAATTCTGGGAATTGAAGTCCACGAGTCATAAAAGAGCCAAGGTTGACTACCCCTGTAATCTAAACAGAGTGCTCTTTGCCACATTAAATGGCAAAGCGAGAAACTTCAGCCCCCCAAAAGAAACCTCCTCATTTGTTCTCATCTGAATTTATATACAAATAAGGCCACTTACTGACTGTTCAAAGTTACAAGGGACCCCCAGAAAGATACTTATGACCCGGTTCTGAAGTTCCTACAGCTGCCCACCCCGTGGTCACGTGACCGCATTTCGTGTGCTCAGCCGCCGTCCTACATTAATGACCACTTGCCGCATCCCACAGTTGCATGACCACGATTTACACCATTCCTGTGGTAAACCCGCATTTATTTTCATTTTGGGGTAAAAGTGTCCTGTAGTGAACCATGGGTTTGCTTAACAACCATGGATTCACTTAATGAGCATAAAGTTTCACTTATGATCACTGCAAAAAAGATAATAAAATACAAATCGGGTGGGTTGTGTGATGACTCATTTTATGACTGTCACAATTTATGACTATGTTCAGATATTCTGGTCTGGCAGCTGGAGCAGCAAAGGGCTGTGAGGGGTGGGGGCCAGGACACCTGGGTTGATGGACAGGCCCCTGCGTGAAGTGATCTGTGCTGTGATTGGCTGCTCGGCGTGGAGGGGGAGTTTCCCTTTTTTCCCGCCTTTTCCCCCCCTGTGAGCCCTTTTGCGCTCTGCCATTTATTTACCTCAGGACGAGGCTCCCCTTTGCCTCGCCTGCTGCAGGCGTGGATAGATAGATTAGATAGAGAGAGATAGATGGGAAATATATTTATTTACATAAAACTACCAAGTTCCTGTCAGCTTCTCCCACTTCATTGGGACGCTGGCTGCGTAATTCCCTGACAGACTATAATGGGCAGGCTCCATTATTGTTATAAGTCGAGGACTTTCTATACATTGAAATCCAGGCAGATGAAAAGCTGCTGAGGAGGGTCAATGGCAGCCATTAACAACAATAGGCTTCCTGGGTCAGTTCCCCCTTCCCCAGTAGCTTTTCTTGCTGCCCCCTCCTTTCCTTTGGGCAAATGGCAAGTACAGGCAGTCCTCGACTTACAACCATTCATTTAGTGACCGTTCAAAATGACAGCAGCACTGAAAAAATGACTTGTGACTGTTTTTCACACATACAACCGTCGCTGCATCCCCACAGTCACGTGATCAAAATTCAAGAGGCTTGGAAACATTCGTATTTATGACGGTCGCAGCGTCCCGGGGTCAAGTGATCCCCTTTTGGGACCTTCTGACAAGCAAAGTCCAGGGGGGAAGCCAGATTCACTTAAAAACTGTGTGACTTAACAACTGCAATGATTTATTTAAACACTGTGGCAAGAAAGGTAGTAAAATGGGCCAAAACTCACTTAACAACCGTCTCATTTAGCAACGGATATTTTGGGCTCAGTTGTGGTCATAAGTCCAGGGCTCCCAGTACGAGGCCAGTAGCTGCCCTTCAGCCAGATGAATGGGAGGCCAGAGAGGGCGGCTGTCTGTGCAGACCCCGAGAGGGATTTACAAAGCTCTCCAGCTTTAATGCATTGTGCAGCTTTTGCAGCTGGGCTGTGGGGTCCAGATGGCCCCCTCCCCACTCCAGCTGTGCGGGGGATGCCGAGGGGGGGGAAACCATGCCGGCTCAGCTCCAAGGCCCCCTCCTGGCTTTTGGAAGCAACCCTGTGGTTCTGGAAGGGGGTGGGGGGGGACAAAGTGCCCCCAGGCCCCTCTGCACGAGGGGGCAGGCGCTGCCCGTGGGCCAGGAAGGTCACCCAGCCCCCCCTGGCTTTTCTCCTGGCTGTCTCCCTGCCAAGCAAAGCCTCCCTCCTCCGTTCAGGCATCTGGATCGCACAAGATGGGCCCCAGCCGTTCCCACAAGCTGCTCCAGGCGTCTCTTTCTGGCCTTCCTCCCCGTCCTCAGGCTGGAATCTCCAGACGTGGCAGGCTGGGTCAGGCAGGGCCATCCCTGCCTGGGTGACGCCTCCTCAGCAGCCTCAGAAATAGGCAACCCCCCCCCGTTCTCCATCTTCCTTTTCTATATCTAAGGCAGGTTGGGTCACCTCACAGGTGCATTCCAGCATTTGCCCCTTTCCCGCCTAAGCGGTCTTGGTCTCAGGACGAGTCATCTGCCTTCTCCTGAAAATCTCCATGGTTTCAGCACAAAACCAACTCGGAATCAGAATAGAGCTGGAAGGGACCTTGGAGGTCTTCTAGCCCAACCCTCGACTCAAGCAGGAGACCCCATGTCATTCCTGACAAGTGGCGGTCCAGTCTCTTCTTAAAAACCTCCAGGGATGACGCGCTCACAACTTCTGAAGGGAAGCCATTCCACTGGTTAATTGTCCTCACTGTCTGGAAGTTTCTCCTTAATTCCAGGTTGCTTCTCTCCTTGATCAGCTTCCATCCCTTGCCTCTTATCCTGCCTTCTGGTGCTTTGGAGAATAGCTTGACACCCCCCCTCTTCTTTGTGGCAGCCCCTCAAATACTGCAAATACTGCTATCATGTCACCCCAGTTTCTTCTTTTCTCTAGACCGGCCAAACCCAAATCCTGCATCCGTTGCTCTTTGTATGTTTTAGTCTCCAGACATTTACTCATCTTTTAATCAGCCCCTCCTGCCTCTCTCTGCTACAGGAGATTCATCTATGGGGAGGGAGGACAGGGACCCTTCCAGCAGGGGCAGAACCCACACCCCCTTCCCCTCTCCTCACCTTTCACTTGGAGCTAATGTTGGGATGGTTTTCAGGCTTGCTGGTGTGCAGTTCCTAGAATCCCGAAACAGCACATCTGGAGCACATCAGGTTGGGGGAAGCTGCCTCGTTGAGGGAGAGCATTTATCTCCCACACTTTCTCCAACTTTGGCACAAACATGTTGTGGAGCATCCAAATCCAAATTATTGTGCTGCATTCTGGAGGGGGTGAGGGGTGGGGAGCCTCTCCCCCGGGGACGCCAGGACCTTTGGCGACCTGGCTTCAAGGCTCAGCTTTGTTCTTGCCTCTCCCAAAGACGCTTTTCCAAAAGGCAACTGGATGCTCTCGGTTTTTTTCCCTTGAAGATGTTTTGCTTCTTTGGTTCTTCTTGGATGAGAAGCGAAATGTTTTAGAGGAAAACACAAAGAAAGTCCAGTTGCCTTTTGGAAAAGCACTTTTGGGACAATCTGGATGACAGAGACTCTGCATAGACATCTGCTCTCGCCTCCTTCCAGTTAAAGGGGGGGCCCAGAGAGAAACCCCTGGGGGGCACTTTCTCCTCGGCCTCCTTCACTATTTGGCTGCTGGTCTCTTTCTCGAGGAGGGGAGGGAGCAAAGAATTGTGTGTGGGGGGAGAGTGTTTCTGTTGCTCCTGATTTTCCTGACTGGTGGGATCTGGAGTTCTAGCACTGAGCCCAGGTAGTCCTCAATTTACAGCCGTCGATTTAATGACGGTACAACAGCACTGAAAAAAGGGACTTATGACCGTTTTTCACACTTACGACCATTGCAGCATCCCCATGGTCACGTGATCCAAATTCAGAGGTTTGGCAACAGGCTCATATTTATGACGGTCGCAGGGTCCAGGGGTCACGTGATCAGCGTTTCTGACCTTCTGACCCGCAAAATCAATGGGGAAGTCAGATTCGCTGAACAGCCAGGTTACTAACTTAACAATTGCAGTGGTTCACTTAACAACTGTTTTAAGAAAGGCTGTAAAATGGGGGCAAACCTCACTTAACAACTGCCTTGCTTAGCAATGGAAATTTGTGCTTAATTGTGATTGTAAGTCAGGGACCACTTGTAGTCCTCTTGGAGAGTCCTGGCCTTGTGAAGTAGTGCTGATACCCCAAAAAGGGGGTCTCCCCCAATTCACCCCACAACTCTCCCCCCTGAACCTGCAGCTAGTGAGCCAGTCTGGGTTTGGACTCTTTCAGGAGGTGCTATGCCCATGTTCAGAGGTAGCTGGACAGATGGATGTGGGCAGGGGGCTGAGCAGGCTGTTTCAAGCACCCACCTCCACTTGCCCGGCCCACCCCACCACGTCCTGCCCCCCAGGCAGAGGGCGAAGGAGCTGGCCTCTCAGCAGGAGGGGAAAAAGAGCTGGGAAAATCCATCCACCTTTAGCTGAACTTGTCCCACCTTAAAACTGCCAGGACAACCCAGCTGTTCCCGAAGCCGAATCAAGCAGCACCTCTTGAGCTGGACCCTTCCTGGCTTCAGAGGCTGCCGAGAGTCCAGCTGTTGTGCAGTTACACTGCAGCAGTGTTTCTCAGCCAAGGTGGCTGGACTTCAGCTCCCAGAATTCCCCAGCCAGCACTGAAAGTGGCCAAGGATGACCACTATTGCACTAGCAAAAAGGGCATCTGGCTGGATAAAATGGGGTGTGTTTGTGCTGCGCATTCTTGTTTGGGGCTTACATAAGCCGCGGAGTTGTGTTTTGAGCACAAGTTTTGTGAATTGGCAACGTAAAGTGCAGCATTCCTGCTCTTCTCCTGCCAAGTAGAATTGGAGGAATTTTATCTGCGGGAGGAGGCAGCAAAGCTGTCCTGCTGGGAAGGCCTGAGCTGGGTGCCTTCCTGGCTCCCTTGGCCAGAGAACTGGACCTCCTTCGCCCTTTCTGGGGTGGGGGCAGCGGGGGGGGGCAAGATCTCTCTCTGGAGCAAGCAGAGATGCTGGATTGATTCTCCCAACAGGCCAATAAAGGCAGGGTACAAATACACAAATAAACAAATAAATCCAAGCACCACGTCATGGGATGGGGTGCTTGCAATTGTGTATTTGAATATTTTATTAGTTTATGAAAATATAAAATACAGAGCTACAAAGAAAAATGAAAATAATGGGAAACGGGGAAGAGAAAAAGAAAAGAATGGGGGTGCTTGCAATTGTGATGTGGCTCCCCAAAGACCCCCGCCCCCCCTTCTCTCCCCCTCCTGTTTTCTCAGCAGGGATCCGAACGCAGGCATGGCAGGCGATGGGAGGCCTGGCAGCAGAAGGCCTGGGTGGGTCTCCTGCCAGCAGGTCTCGGTGCCAAAGACGGGAGGGGGGCGTTTCCCACTCTGCCTCTCTCCCCCCCTCCCCCTTTTTTGTGCGCACAGAACCCCCATCCGCCCTCCTTGCCAAGTCAGGAAGAGCTGGAAAGGCAGAGCTTTGAGCTACTGTTTCGGGGGGGGGGGGGTTGCAATATTTTGTTGCCTTGGGTTGCTCTAGGGCTGCCACCTCCCTTAGCCTTGCTTGAGAGTAAACCCCATCAAACTGCCTGGAACTCTGGGGGGGATTTGTCCAAAAGAGCTGCTGAGTCCCCTTCCATTACTGAAAACAAGTAGGGTTGTTTACAGCTCTTTGAAGAGAAGGAAGCCAAAACAGCAGCTTTGACTGCTTAAAGTTGTGAATAGTTTACATACTTGGAATTGCTCACACAAGAACCAGCTACTTCGGCCATCTGGGCTGCCTCCACAAGGGACAATAAAGATTAACTGAGGATACTGCAAAGGCTTCTGGCCTACATATTGTTTGCAGCGTGCCGGTGGATGGAGAAGGCTGTGGTGTCAGAGCACTCGGCCTGGCTTAATATCCGTGGCGCCCGGTTGGCCAGGATGGCTAGAAAAGGGCTGCTCTAGACTGCTTTGATGCAGCCTCAAGATTCTTGACATACAAATAGGCTTCGACTTATGAGCACGATTTTCTGCTGCTAAGCGAGACAGTTGTTAAGTGAGTTTTGCCACCTGAGAAGGGAGAGAACTCTGCATCCTGACGTTTGGAAGGAAACTACGGCCAACTAGAGGGTGGCGGATGAGGAGCAATGGCGGGGCTGGTAGGATTCGCAGGCCAATCCCCGTTCCTTCACCTTCGGCCAAGCTTTGATCCCTCCTGGCTTGAGGGCAGCTCCGGAGGGGAAGTCACAGAGGACCTTCTGCACCACCTCCGTGCAGAGATGTTGTGCCTCTCCAGCTGAAGCACAAACACACAACACCTGAGCTCAGTTAGGAACAGGCCGAGAGGGAGGATGAACAATATTAGTCCATCAGTTCATCTCTAAGCCAGGAGAGACATGATCCAAGAGGAGATGGAACTTCTGCGGATGGAACGTCAAAAAGAGGCCCACTGATCCTCGGAGAGGGAAATTTGGGCCCCAAGGAGACCCCGCCAGGCCCAGGGCTGAGGGTCTCTGGCGATTCTCAGTCTCCCAGGTCATGGCTGTCCCAAAGGGGCTTTTTCAAAAGGCAACTGGACTCTGTTTCCCCCTGAAGACGTTTCTTCAGCTCAGAAGGGAAGAAGCTTCTTGGAGGAGAAGCGAAATGTCATCAAGGAAAAACAAAGCCCGGTTGCCTTTTGAAAAAGCACTTCTGGGGCACAGGGCTAGACGTAATGCAGGTTTTTGGATAAGATTTTGATATATGGACAAGGCCGCTGTTAAGCCACCTCAGGGCCTTGCCCTCCCCCTTCACACCGGTCACCTGGGACGCACCAAAGAGCCGGTCAGCCTGATGGGCAGTTTTGCAGGCCTCCCCCCCCCCCGTCACCCTTGCACAGTGACACTCCAGCTCACCCCAAACGTCAAATAGAGTGGGAGCCCCCACCCCACCCTTGGAGAATACGGTGGGCACATGCTGTGCCGTTTGGGGGGGGNTTTCTCGTTTTGAAAAGCCCCACTTTGGGCTGCCTTGGCCAGCAGTCCTGGGGAAGGGGAGGGGGACAGTGGGGGCGAATGTGGAAATGGGGGCTCTCCAGCCACCCTCCTTTCCGCCCCCCCGCCCCCCACGGGGCTCCCGAGGAGCGGCCGCGATCGCGGAGGGTTGGCGGAGGGGACCGCCCCGTCGGAGCTCCCCGTGCGGGGCGGGGGCGGCACCGATAGCTGCCCGGGAGGGGCGGGGGCAGCTCGGCTTATAAAGCCCGGGGAAGCCGCTCCTCTTTTCTTCTCTCCGCTTCGGCTGCCCGGCTTGCTCTCCTCCCGGCGCCGCAGGACCGGTGAGTGGCTCCCTCCGCTTCCCACGCCCGGCGCCTTCCGCGGGTCGAGCGCGGGGGACGAGTAGGAGGACCCGCTTTTCCTTCGCGAAGCCTCCCTCCCCGCTTGGGTCCCCGAGTGGCCAGCAGCAGAGGCTTGCCTTGGGGAGGGGGCAGCTGCGACCCCCAGCGCGCAGCCCCCACTAGCCGCAGCCGCCAAGCCCGGCCAAGAGGTCGGCGCGCTGGGCTTGAGGGCGGGGGGGGGCTCTTCCTTGGCTTTCCCAGCTGCAGAGACGCCCCCGCCCCACTTCTCCAAACGCCCCCAGCGAGGAAGGTCGGGGAGACGCATTTGGGGGGCGCCAGAGCGAGCCTTGGTTCCTACCAGATGGACGGAACTCGGCGCTTCCTGCCTGGAAGGGGGCTTCGCTGGCGGAAGAGCGGGTCCCCTCCCGAGACCCTCGCTGGAACGGAGCTCTTCGAGGCTGCGCCCGGCGCCTCCGGCGTTGAGCGCCCTCCGGACACCCGGCGGCCCAGTTCCCGGCCCTTTCTGCCCACAGGAAGGGAGAAGGGCGGGGTCGTCCCTAGTTGCCAGCCCCAGATCAACTCCCGTCGGGGCTCCGCCGGCCAGCGGCTGCACCTCAGCACCTCGGAGAGAAGCGCGGGAGGGTCTCGGACCCGAGAGGGACGGTTCGCCTCCGCCCCCTGCTGGCGCCCCCGCCGCCCCCGCCCTCCAGCCACAGCCGACCCACCGCGGGCGTTTAGACTCGGCTGGCCTCTGCCGGCGCTCCCCCGCCGCCCACGGAGCCCCGGCCCTCTGCCCCGGCCTCCGCTTTGGCGGGCGAGGGGGGAATTCGCTGCAAGGGACAAGTAGCCGCGCCTCCCGGGGGGGGGCTCGGCTGAGCCGTGTAGGCGCTGGGGGGCGGCGGCGGCAGCGAGATGTTCGGTCAGGGATCGGCGCGTCTGTGGAGGCGTTGGGGGGGGGGCGGCAGGCAGCGGGATCGGGAAGACAATCCTTTCCTATGGGAAGGGAAGGGTCCCACGCGCGCGCGCGCGCACACACATTTTTGCTTTAAAGCCCTGGATTCTGCGTTGGCGGCTGGCGCTTACCAGCAAAAAGAGAAGCATTTTCCTCTTTTTACAAAGATACAAGGCAACACCCATGATTTGCCCGCCAAAAGATTCAATATGCAAGCTGGCTGCGTTGCAACTTTCATACATTAAAAAGAAATCTATTCCACACCCTTGCTAGAAAAGTTCACACTGCATTTTTCACCTGTTCCTCAGAACTCTGATCCACACACACACACCCCGCCCCGTCCCTCTGCCGGCTGCGGCTTTTCTTACAGCCAGCCTCATGTTTAAATGTAGATGTGCGTATAGCTGAGACTTCTCGCCCAGGGCGACCTTTACTTGACATCCATGTCAATATATATGTCTGTGTGTGTGTGTACACACACATATACACCCTTCCTATATTCTGCAAAGAATATAACATGAGCCGAGTGTGCAAACATCCTCACGTTTGCTTATTTGGGGGAGAAAAAAATCCCATAATTTAGCAACACTTTCTGTGTATGAGTTGTCATGTACAAGGTTGTGTGGATCAAGGTCCCATGGCAGCTAAGTGGAGGGCAGTTGAAATAAAAGATTGTTAAGGTGTGGAATTATATCGGTTATCTCAGTTGAGCATTTTACGGTAGTCCTCAGGAGTGCAGAAAAAAATCAGCTGCTGTGATACCTGGGCAGGTAAATTTCGAGCGAAGGAAAGAAATGGAGACAGGTGACCCTTTCCCATAATTCGAATGAGGGCAGGAAGGATGTAAACAGAGAATTTTGAGAAATGTCATTTAAAGCACTTAGTGTCGTATATGCCATTTTACTATATCACCAAAGGGCTGTGCATGTTTTTCAGACCGTCTTAGGTTTGAGATACTAAATGCATGCAGGAACATTGATTAGAAATGATAAAATTGTGGGTAATTTCTGAAAACCGACAAGAGTACAAGATTTGTAGCTGGGGGTTGAGCTTGGGGTCTTTAATGCTCTCTGAGTTTGGTGGTTTTCTTGCAGACGTTTCATGACCCAACTAGGTAACATTGTCAGTGCTAGCTGGTCACAAAATCCGTGCAAGAAAACCACCAAGCTAAGAGAGCCACAAGTTTCTGGAACTGACTCAAAGATAGTGTGGAATTGGATTTTCTAGGTTATTGAATTACATCTACAGAGTTGGGCTCAGAGGCAGCAGAAACAAAAGTGTGTAGATAAAACTGAGTTTTACCTGGAGCCTTATGGATGTCCGCAGGTGCCTGCTTTTCAGGACTCTGCCCTTGTGCCACCTAAGAGTCAGGAGTAAATCAGGAGCTTCTTGATTAAAAGCTGTGGCAGCTTTTGCACGGATTGAAATATAACTTTCCGCAGTTGCGATTTGCACACTCGGCTCACGTTGTATTCTCTGAATGAGGAAGGGCGTGTATATGTGAACTTTTCTAGTTGCATTTCATCACTAGGAAGGCTGAAAGGGATTTTTTTTTTATGTGTGAAAGCTGTAATGCAGCCAGCTTGCACATTGAATCTTTGGGCGGGCAAATCGTGGGTGTGTTGCCTTGCATCTTTGTAAAAAGAGAAAAATTATTCTTCTCTTTTTCCTGGTAATTGCCAGGCGCCCACACAGAATACAGGGTATTAAAACAAAAAAATGAGTTTGTGTGGCATGTGCCCTTCCCATAGAAAAGGGTCACCTTCCCAGTCCTGCAGACCCAGCTCACCCTTTGTGTTTTGGTGCATGGAGTTTGCAAAGTTTTGTGTGTGAAGCCCAGCGGAAACGGGGCACATTCAGCCTCAAAGTGATGAGAAAAGTGACCCCTCCCAGCCCAGAAGCAGCCCCTTTTGATCTGGGCAATGTCTGGGATTGCCGTATCCCATTTTGTGATTTTCTACCAGCAACGAAATCCCTGAAAGGCCCGGTGGGTGGTTGAGGGGCACCCACCTCTCCTTCCCAAGGAGGCGTCCCCTCCCCATCCCACTGCGGCTGCCGTCCTCCCCCTCCCGTCCCCTCCCCTCATGCCTTCTCTTTCTCTCTGCAGCCTTGAAGAGTCAGAGGATGGCCAGTTTCAGCCTTGGCCTCTTCCTTGGCCTGGTGCTTGCACCCTTCGCGGCCAGTGAGTGACCTCTCCCTCCAACCTGCAGGGAAGACCCCCCTGTAACCGAAAGAGAGGAGGGGGCTCTCCCATTTCTCTTATGGGTCCTACAGCTCAATCTCCTGAGCGATGGTGGTGGGGGGAACACAAAGCCAACCTGTGGGCGTTCGGGGCCTCACCCGTTTCCTGCCCTCGCAGATGCCCAGGCTGACCCCTGCCCCAGCGGCTGGCTCGCCTACAACGGCCACTGCTATGGCTACTTTGAACAGGAGATGAACTGGCAACAGGCGGAGGTGAGTCAGGGCAGGGGAGAGGGGCCCGGCTGGGATTGGGCCCTCTGCGTTGGGAGTTGGCCGGTGGCACTGCCAGGGGTTGAGCCTGCAGCGGTGCCAGGGAAGGGAGCAACTGTGAGGAACTGCAGCTTCTCTGTGCCACGGTGGTCTCCCCACCACCCACTGAATCAGAGCCCGTGAGTTTGAGCGAGGGGGCTGGAGAGCCCATCAGCTGCTGGGCAGGGAAACACAGGTGTCCACTGGGAAGATGAACTGCTGCCCACTTGACCTCAAGGGTCGAGGCGTCACTGGACGGTTTGCAGCCTCTGGCCATTTTTGCTTTAACCATAGTCACTTTAAGATGGGTGAACTTCAACTCCCAGAATTCCCCAGCCAGTGCCACCCCAAGGCCAGGCAGCCGGCTTCCTCCACAGCCTCTCTGCCTCTCTCCGCCTCCAGGCCTTCTGCCAAAGCCACAATGGCCACCTGGCCTCCATCCAGACCCGTGAGGAGCACCAAGCCGTGTCCGACTTCCTGCAAAAGGCTCAGTGGTGGGAGCACGAGGACGTGTGGTTGGGGCTCTTCCTTCCATCCCACGTGAGTGACCGGGGTGGTGATGGCTTGTGGTGGCCCTGCTCCCTCTGCCCGCCGGGACAGCTCACTCGGGCCCCGGCCCCTCCCCCAAGTGACCAGTCCCCATGTCCTGGCTTCTGCCTTTAGAGCCAGACCTGGACTTGGGTGGACGGCACCCCCGTGGGCTACACCGCCTGGGAGAAACATTACCGCCGCCGCTGGGACTCTTGTGCTGCCCTGGAGGACTCTTACGGTAAGGGCCGGAGTGCAGGGGAGTGGGCTCCACTCTGGACAGCGCAGACCCTCCCTCGGAATGAAATAGGGCAAAATTTCCGTTTGACCAGTCTCTGAAGACCCCCTCCCAGTTCCCAAAACCTGAGGGGGAGATAGCACAATGCCACCACTTACGACCACAGATGAGCCCAACATTTCTGTTGCTAAGTGAGACAGCTATTAAGTGAGTTTTGCTCCATTTGACCACCTTTCTTGTCAGTCATTAAGTGAATCCGGCATCCCCGTGGACTTTGCTGGTCAGAAAGTGGCAAAAGGGGGGAGTCACATGATCCTGCAACCCTCATAAATACGAGTCAGTTGCCAAGTGTCCGAATTCTGATAACTGTCATAAGTGTGAAAAACGGCCGTAAGTCACTTTTTTCCACTGCCATTGTAACTGTTCTAAGTCGAGGAGTACCTGTACCTGAAGCCCCCAGCCCCACTTCTTGACCCACAGGGGGCAGCTTTGTCTTGGTCAGCACAGCGTGTGCCCAACTGGCACCTGTGAAAAAGGGGGAGGCCAGAAGCCACGCTGGGCGCTAAGCGGGGCCCCTGCCGGCTGCAGAGACACCTGAGGCTCAGAAGCCTCCTTAAAGTAGGGGGGTCCTGGGGGGGCATCGATGATCTGCTGCTGGGCAGGAGGATTGCCCAAAGGAGCCTCCGGGGGGGCACGATGCAAGAGGACCAAATTTGCAGGTGCCCATTCACAGGTGGTTAAAGGCCAACTGGCAGCCGAGGGTCCAGCTGAGCTTGGCGAGGACCCTTCCCAGGAAAGCCGGCTGGCAGCCCCCAACCCCTCCCCAGACCTGATCCCCCCCCTTTTCTTTCCAGGATTCCTGCTGTGGGACGACGAATCCTGCTACGACCGGAACCCCTTCCTCTGCAAAAGCTTGGCAGCAGCCGCCCCCCAGGCAAGCCAGGCCTGAGTCTGCCTTGTCACCCCCAGGAGAAAGCCCAGAGCTGCCTGTCCACCTCCCCCCCCTTCCACCCACCCCCCCATCCATCCTCCCCCCCCCAGGCCTCTCTCTCCCCACAACGCCTGCCTGCCTTGCAATAAACCTTTTCTGAGCAAAGGACCTCTTCATTCATTGCTTTGGGCCTGCTGCACTTTTTTGGGGGGGGGCGAGATCCCACCCCCTCCTAGACCCAACACCCTCCCCCTCCATCTGCCCTCCAAGGGTCGCTTCGCCCTTTTGCACGGATGCCTCCGGATTTGGCCTGACCTTTGCAGTGGGGTCTCTCCCCCACCCCCCCCACTGGAGCTTCACAACATGCAGCAGCCCAGGCAAAATCAGGTCGCTTCAGACAAGGGGGTCCCCAAAGGCATCCTCCTTTATAAGGGACATCACAGGGTCACCGCTCTGCCGCCCCCTCCCTGCCAGCCCACCAGGCGCCCCCAGGGCAGCTCCGCAGGGCAGGAGACGCAGTCGGCCGGCTGGCACCAGCCTCGACGACGCCCGCTGTGGCCGGCCGGCCTGGCTAGCTCCGAGGAGGCCGGCTGCCGCTTCCGTGGGGCTCTCAGCAAAGGCCCCCAGCTCAGCGGGCCACTCGCCTGGGCTGCACGTCCAGCAGAGCGGCAATGTCCACCATGGCCTGACGGATGTTCTTCCCGAAACGCGTGGAGTCCTGGGGGGGCGGAAGAGGCATCACTCAGGGCAGGAGGGGCAGCGCCTGGAGCCGACCGATGCGGGCTGGGGAAGGGGGTTCTCCCTGGCATCGGCCCTCCTCTGCCCCAGCCTGCCCCCCGCCACGGCTCCTTCCTCGGGCACACTCACCGTTTCGGGGCTGGAGAACTTGCTGGAAATATGAAATGTGATCAGGTTCTCGCCGGCAATGATGTAGGAGACCCCGTAGCCATCGTCAGCCACCTGCAGGAGGGAGGGACCCCGAGGGGCCAGGCTGAGGCCGGAGAGACCAGCCGCTGGGCATGGGGGGGCCCCGGGCAGAGGCGTCTAGGACGGCCCCTTGGCGTGCCTCGCCAGAGCCCTGCCTCTGGGCTCCATATCCCTCCCCTCCCCTCCCTTTCTTCTTCCCTCCCTCTTATCTTTTCCCCTCCCTCCCTCCGGCTCTTCTGTCTGTGGCCCACATTTCGCCACGTCCCAAAGAAGCAAAGCACCGCGCCCCACCTTCCAAGGCAGCCTCCTAGCCATATCAGTTGTGGGGCAGGGGAGGGAGGGAAGGGGGGCGCTCTCCCTGGGCAAAGCCCTCCCCATCCCAGGAGAAGGTGACACACTGGGCTGATTTTGGCCCATCCCCAAAGCCCAGAGGGGCCAGGCCTTCCGTTCTTGGATGAGAGACCCCCATGAAGGGGTTGGTGGGGTGGGGAAGTGGGCAAGCTCCTCCCCTCCTGCCCCCCCCAAGTTCAAGTGGGAACTTTAAGGGAAAGCTTAAAGCTTAAAGCCTCGGTCACCGCCTCCCCTCCTGACTCTGGCTGCCCTCCCTCCCTCCCTCCCTCCCTCCCTCGGGGCATTAGGACCTTGGCACTGACCGTCTGTCCACACAGCCTCCGTCCATTCCCTGCTTCCCCCTCCCCCCCGGCCGGCCTACTCACCGGCCCAAAGCCTCCGCCGGAGGAGACGTAGTCCGGATAGGCCTCCAGGCTCAACATCTTGATCTGCTGCTGGGGGGTCTGGCTGGTGGAGAGGCGCCAGGGCTCGGACAGCACCTGGGAGGGGGGAGAGGAGGGGTCCCCCCCAGCCAGGTCAGCTTCTCTTCCCTCTCAAGCTACAGCCCAGTGGGCGACCACCTCCCCCCCAGTCCCCCCCCTCAGGCTGGCCTTGGTGCAGGTGAGCCCCTCCCAAAAGCCTGGGGGCTTCAGGCCAGCTTCCCAAGGAGGGGGTGCTGCTTTGCTGGCAGCCCAGTGGTTGGGGGAGCCCCAGAAAACCTGGCCCCCAGCCCCTCGGTGCATCCCAGCCCTTCCTGGGGGCCTCTGCTCAGGAGGGCTTCCCCACAGGCGCTGCTTCTGGGACAGTCCAGCCAGGCAGGGGCTTCCCCTAAAACCTGTGGGGCTGGATCCTTCCCTTCTGGGGCCCACTGCCCCCCCTGCCCGTTTCCGGCTGTCCGTGTGGCCCCTTTGTTGGCACCTGCTGGGTGACCGGGGGGGGCGGCAGAGCGGCTGCGGAAGGGGGCAATGGGGGGGGCAGGGCTCCCATGCCTCCTCCTCTCCAGGGCCCCCCCAGAAGCCCCTCTCCCTCGGGGCCTGTGACTCCCGGCCAAGCCGGCCAGGGGCCCCTCACCTTGTCCAGAAAGGGCGACTTCTCCCCGAGGTAGCGCGACATCACGTAGAGGCAGAAGAGATGCCGGTCAATGCCGGCCCCCGTCATGGCCAGGCGGTACATCTGCTGGTGCTTCTCGGCCGCCGCCCGGAAGAGCTGCAGGCGGTCCAGGGGCTACGGGGAGACCGGATGGGGGGGGTTGATGCCCAGCCAAATCAGCCACTTGGCTTCTGCAGGGCGTCTCCTGCGCTGGAGGTCAGCTTGAGCCACTTTTGCCCAAATTCCCCCTCTCTATCCTGACCCCGCCTCCATTGGGAGCCCCCTGGAAGCCCCCTCCCCCGATCGTCCTCCAAGTTACGAAGGAGCTTCTCTTGCTTAGGTGGCCCCAGGTTCTGAGTGGCCTAATCTGGGTGCAACTTCCATGCCCCCACTGAGCCCTTAAAAAAGCATCACGGGCTCCCCTGGGCACTGCCCGCCTGTCCCCACCCTGACCAGGGGGGACTGGAGAGCCCCAGGCAGCTGCATCTGAAGCGCCCCGGATTTCATCCCTGCCTCTGCCCACTGCACAACAGCTGGACAACCACCAGGCTGCCCTCCGCTGGATCCCCCAGAGCCCCTCTCATACCCCTCCTGGCAGATGGCAATCTGCACCTCAAATTGGCTGCTCTGGGGCTTCCGGGACGCCAACCCACCACCCACGGAAGGCAGGGGTGGGGCTGCGGAGGGCGCAGGATGGAGCCTGGCATCGGGGGGGGGACACTCACGCTGCAGTTGGGGTCGCTCATGCTGAGCACGAAGGCCGTGGCCTCGCTGGTGCAGGAGCGCACCGTCTCCGTCCGGCCCTCGCGGAAGAGCCGCGTCATGGAGGCCTCGTAGGTGAGGCAGAAGTGGCCCCTGTCCTGGGGGAGGAAGACAAAGGCCTTGGCACCCCCACAGCCTCCACCTCCCCGCCCCTGGGCACTCCCTCCCCGCCCCCCCCTACCCGGAAGTGGGCCAGCTGCAGGGCGATCTGGATGAAGCTGTCGGGGCTGGTCCGGCCTTTCTTGATGAGCCCTTTGCCGAAAGTGGAGAAGCAGAAGCAGCAGAAGTCCACGTCATCGGCCAGCGCCTGGGCCTCGCCGTAGGAGGCATCGATGGTCTGGATGCACTGGGGGGGGGGAGGGGGAGAGCCAGCTTGAGAGGGTGCCTGGCATCCATGAGCCGGGGGGGGCTCCCTCCCCGTGCACGAACTTCTCCACCCAAATTGAGAGGAGCTGAGGACGAGGCACACGCCCAGCCCTGTGCCAGCAAAGCGCCATCCTGGTCTTGGCACGACACAACAAGAAGTCAATGAACCACCCTGTGGCTGGTGGGGTTCCCAGTTGCGGTGGGGTTCCCACAACCACAGCGCCCCACTTGACCCGGCGTGGCTCTCTGGTGAGCTAGCCAGTCTGTGCCAGCTTTCCACAAGGGAGGGCTTTGCCCCTCGGATCGGGGGGGTGGGGGTGGGCTCTGGCAGGGAGGCTTTAACGGGGATCCCTGCAGTCAACAGGAGGCTGGACTGGATGGCCTCAAGGGCCCCATCCTACCCAAGGCAACTGCTGGGCAGACTTTCGTTCTCTCAACAACCTTCACACACAACATCCCCATCGTGGGGTCTCCCACCTGCTTCTTAGGCAGGGTAATTCTCGGGGTGTGTGTGTGTGATACTCAGGGAAGGACCCACCTCCTTACCACTGGGCCCCCCCCTCTGGACGGGCCCCAGACCTACCTCTTCTGGAAGGTCCCAGACCAAACGCTGAGGAGGGGGCAGATCGGTGTTGGGCACCCCTTGGCAGTGCCCGCCATTGCAGTAACCCAACTGGAGCTGGTCTGCCGCCAGCATGAACTGGGAGGGAGGAGGGAAAGGGCACCCCAGGGTTAGACAGCTTGCTCTGGCCTCCCAATCCCATCAGCCTGCCCCCCAAGCAGTGCTGGAGCACTGAACAGGCTGTGGCCCTTCCTGGGGCCTCGGCAGGGACCCCTGAAGGGAGACCGACGCGGTCGCTTACCTCCCAGAGGTGCCCCATGACGGGGGCGTCGGCCCACGAGTGCTCGGCGTTGCCCCCCAGTTTGCCGTTCTGGTAGACCACCAGCGTGAAGGACTTGTCGAACCACCTGTGGGAGGGAGCCCAAGGCTGGCAGGGCCTCCGGGAAACCCCTGCAGCCCTCCCCTCTCCAGGGGGGGGTCTCAGGGGGGAGGGGTGCAGAATTCCCAGGACCAAGATGACCCCCTCCCCCGCCTTCTTCCTGCTCTCTGCCCGAAGCTCATCAGGGCCAGAGGGAGGGGAGGGGCCCTGCCCAGCCCCACAGTATCCGGGGAGGGGGGCGGCCCCTAAAGGAAAACAGTGGGGTCCAGGGTGGAGAGGGGACAGCTCAGTCTAGTGGTTAAGGCATTCAATTGAAAAGCAGCAGACGGCGAGTTCTAGTCCTGCCCTAGCCGTGAAAGCCGTCTGGGTGGCCTTGGGCCAGTCCCTCTCTCCCGGCCCTCTCCACCTCACAGGGTTGTTGTGGGGGAAAACAGAAGTACAGGCAGTCCTCGACTTACAATGGTGAGTTTAGTGGCCATTCAACATTATGACGGCATTAAAAAACGTGACGTATGACCATTTTTCACACTTACGACTTTTGCAGCATCCCCAGGGTCACGAGATCAACATTTGGATGCTCGGCAACCGGTTCCTGACTTACGACAGTCGCCGTGTCCCAGGGGTGTCACGTGATCCCCTTTTGCGACCTTCTGACCAGTAAAGTCAGTGGGGGAAGCCAGATTCACTTAACGACCGAGTTACTAACTTATCCACTGTGGGGATTCACTTAACGACTGTGGCAAGAAAGGTCGTAAAATGGAGCAAAGCTCAACTAATAACCGTCTCACTTAGCAACAGAGCTTAGCGGAGGACGAAGGAAGGAGCACTCGCAACCCCAAGTAATTGGCAATGGGAGCGAAAGGCAGGGGGCAGGTAAAGAAGGCCTGCCCCTCCCCCCCCCGGTGCCAGGGCTGCCCTCACCGGTCGTTGCAGTGCCCGTGCAGGAGGCTCTTGGCGTAGTCGCTCAGGCTCTCCTCCCGCTCGGGGCTGTAGCCTTGCGCCTCCTCGTCCAGCGCCAGGAAGAAGGCGGCCCGGTCGATGCAGTCCAGCGAGGCCCGGTTCTTGCCCCGGCTGAAGAACTTGGCACGGGCCTCGGCCCAGGGGACCCTGAGGGAGAAGGAGGGGGGCCTGGGTGCCACTTGCGCCTCCGGACCAGCAGCCCCTTCTCCGGCCTGGCTCAGGGTGCAGGCGGACTCCCGCGGCGGGGGGCCTCCCTCTACCCCCCCCACAAGGGCTACCTGCTCCCTGCGGTGAGGGCCGCCAGCCTCTGCTCCCCGGGCAGCGGAGGGGAGGGGTCGTCCAGGATGCGCTGGAACTGCATCTCCAGGTCCCGGGGGGGCAGCTGCTTCCCCGCCTGGTACAGCCACACTTTGAAGAAGCGCCCTCGGTGGAAGACGGCCAGGTGCCGGCTGTCGACCAGGTGCAGCAGGGAGTCTGGGGGCCGTGGGGGTGGGCGTGAGTGGCAGGCCACACCCCCCACGGTCCCTGAAGGGCCATGGGGCCTGACCCAGCGGTTCTGCTCCGGCCCCTCTTGCCCCCTTCAGGGGCTTGAGATGAGAGCCAGGGTGTGGGGTCTCCGGGTCAAAAGTCAACGCTCCGGCTTCTCTGTTGAAAAGGGCTGGCCGGCCTCCTTCCGGGGCCAAAGTTTGGACAGAAAGGGACTTAAGCCCCCCCTCCATTTGGGTCCATTTCTGATTTCAGGCCAAAGCTGTTATTACAGGCAGTCCTCGACATGCCGTCACGGTTCATTTAGTGGCCGTTCAAAGTTACAACGGCACAGAAAAAGGGACTTATGACCGTTTTCCAGTTACGACCTTTGCGGCATCCCCAGGGTCACGAGACCAAAATTCGGACGCCTGGCAACTGACTCGTGTTTATGACCGTTGGCACGTCCCAAGGCCACGCGGTCTCCTTTTGCGACCTTCTGGCAAGCCGGGTCAGTGGGAGGGCCAGTTCTACTTAGCGACCGGATTACTAGCTTATCACCCGTGGTGGTTCACTTAACAACCGTAGCGAGAAAAAAAGGAGGAAAACTCACTTAACCTAAGGTCTGGCTTGTGGTCGTAAGCCAAGGACCACCTGTGTTGCGGGGGGGGGGTCAGGGGGCTGGGGGGCCTGGGACCCCTCAGAGGCCCAGGGCTATTCTTCCCCCAGGAAGAATGTCCACCTGCAGGGGCGTCTCCCTCCCCCAGCGCCGCCCACCTGCCTCTTTGCCAGGGATGCGCGTTGTGTTGAACATCCGTTCCATCTGATAGGAGCACATGGGCACCACGCCCAGCGCCATCACCTGTGGGCAGAAACGGGTCGAGCGGGATTCCTTCGGGGACGCCTTTCCCTCTAGAAGGCTTCTGGGGAGGTGCTGTGTGGGGAGCCAGGCCTCTTGTAGCCCCCCCATCCCACTTTTACTCACGGGTTCAAGCTCTTCCCGGTCCAGCTGGCGACGGTACTTCAGGATGGCATGGACGCAGTTGCCGGCTCGGGCTGCCTGGATGGGCGTGGGGGTGATGTAGAGAAAGTCCTGCCCGGGGAGGGGGTGGCGGAGAGAGGAAGCAGCCGATGATTACCTGGCAGGCAAGGAAGGACCCTCTGCCGGGCTCTGCCCCACGGAGCCCTCTGCCACTCACCATGAGGTAGTAGTTGCTGTTGACCATGATGGGGCCTCTCCCCCGCAGGTAGATGTACTCCTCCCACCAGTCGCTCACCTGTGGCACAGAAGCATCCTTGGGGGGAGCCTGCCGGGGTGGTGGGGGTCTCCTAGGGGAGGTTCCAAGGAGTGGGGCGCCCATGCTGGCTGGGGCAGCTGGGCTGGGGCGTGACGGTGGGGGGGGGCAGCCCAGCCCAGCCCAGCTACTCACATAGTTGGTGGCCCACCAGGACTTGAGGAGCAGGAACCTCTGGAGGCGGGGGGCCAACTTCTGCTGGAAGTCCCTGGCCAGGGCCTCCATCTGCTCGTACTTCTCCTTGTCCAGCAGGGGCTGCACAGAGTCCAGGTACTGCCGGCAACAGAGCATCAAGGTCCACTACTGGCTCCCCCCCTCCCCCAGCCCCTCTTGGGCCCAGAGACACCCCCCCCTTGCTTGCCCACAGTCCCAGTGGCCGAAGGGGGGGGGTGAGACCGGTGGGTCCCCCGCACGAGCACAAGCCCCATTGCATCAGGCAGCCTCTGCTTTAGCCCCACAGACCGGACTGGGAGGAGGGGTCTCTTCTCTCTGGGGATAGGGAGCCCCCCCCTTTCAAATTGGGGCATGACACGCCTGGGGTCTGTTGGCCCCACTGAGGGAAGCTCCCAGGCCTGGCCCAGCCAGAAGCAGCAACTGGGACATCACCCGGCCCCCTCCCTCCCAGCAGGAAGAGTCAAGAAGCAGGGGGCTGCAGGCAGACCCCCCCCTTCAGACACGGAGAACCCACTTAGGGCTCCTCCCTGCCCCCATCCCATTCCTGGCCCACACTCCAGGCAGCAGCCCCTTCTCCCCACAGCGCCAAGAGGCCCACCCACAGCTCAGGGCAGCTGCCCCCTCCCCCCCCCCGTGTTCGGTGGCTGTGGGACGGGGTGGGCAAGGAGAGCAGCCCTTCTCACCCTACGGACGGTGTCCTCCACGCTGGGTACCGGCAGCTTGGGCAAGGAGGTCTGGAAGCTGTAGAGCATGGGGTGGCGCCCGGACATGACTTTCACC
Organism: Protobothrops mucrosquamatus; assembly: GCF_001527695.2. NCBI lineage: Eukaryota > Metazoa > Chordata > Lepidosauria > Squamata > Viperidae > Protobothrops > Protobothrops mucrosquamatus. The sequence continues at coordinate 422,437 of NW_015386944.1, forward strand.
AGGGCCTGCGAGGGGACGGCGGTCAGGCAGGCAGGGGGAGGGGCAGGGGCCTCTGCCCCGGGCAGCCCCACCCCACTCAGGCCCCCAGCCCGGCCCCCTCGTCTCGCGGGGAGCAAGAGGGAGCTGAGGGGCAAGGCTCCCCTCCCCTGCCAGAGAGGGGCCTGCCCCGGACCCCCTGGGCCTCACCACCCAGGCTTTGGTGCTGAAGCTCGTCTTGCCGTGGGGCTCGAACATCCAGCCGTGGTAGGAGAGCAGCAGCTTCAACATCTGGCGGCGAAGCCAAATGCCCAGGATCCAGAGGCCGGTGGAGAAGAGCAGGGCGCTGAGCAGGGTCTGCTGGCGGAGGTTGAAGTAGCAGCTGCAGCTGGAGGGACACGGTGGTCCGAGCAGGTGAGTGGCTGGAGGGGGGGGTCTTCCCCTCACTGGAGCTTTGCAAAGAGGGGCTGGATAGTCATCCGTTGGGATGGTGTAGGAGAGTGCAGTATGTGGGTGGAGTGGGGTGGGGTGGGCTTGATGACCTCTGAGATTCCTTACAGCTCCCAAGGGCCCTGCTGAGGAGGGCTGAGTTGTGTCCCAGGAAAGGAGGGGGAGAACCTCCATGCTCAGAGGTCAAGAGGGGTGAAGCAGGGCCCTTGAGGAAGGGGGTATAGGCCCCCCCTTCAGACACGGCCTTGGGAAGACACGGCTGCCTTCTGGAGTTCCCCTGCCCCCCCCCGTGCCTCAACCCCCCTTCCAAACGCTGCATTGAGCCCTTGAGGGGGTGGGATTACGGCTGCAGGACCCCCAGGTCTTCCCAGAGCCCAACCATCCCCCCCCCAGGAGGCCCCCCTGCAAAGGGCCGGAGAGCAGGCAGCTGCATTGCTCCGGGTGCAGCTCCTGCTAGGGCCCAGGAGGGAGGGGTCAGGACTGGCCCTCACCTGGTGGGCAGGTGCCTCTGGATGCTGCTGATCACCCCCCGGGAGAGGTCCACGTGGACCCACGTGCTGCCCACGGTCACGGCGGTGATGGCCAGCCAGCCGGAGGGGGAGCCAGGATACACCCCGGTCAGGAAGCTGTTCTGTGAAATGGGCCCTGTCAGAGGGGGGTCTTTGGAGGACCGGAAGCCCCCACCTCCCGCCCGGGACAGAGACCACCCTGACAACAGAGCCTGGGAGCCACCACGGCCCCCATTTCATCCCCCCAACCGGGTGTCTCTAGTATCAGGGGGGGAGGACCCCCCAGGCTTAGGGCCACCTCACCTGCCCCTTCTCTGCCTTCCAAAAGCTGGCCAAGCAACCACACAGCTGGGGTCCCTGGCCGAAGTGGGGGTGCACCCAGCGATTGGGATGGGCTGTGCCCCCCCCCATGTTCAGCCTGCCAGGGGAGGGGAGGGGGCTCCCAGGAAGGCAGCCAGGCCAAGGTCCGGCCACTCGCTCACCCTCAAGCCACAAAAAAGTATGACCTGTGGGGTGAAGAGATGTGGGGGCTCCCCCCATGTGGCCACCCCCCAGTTCACCTTCAGCCGGATGAACCGTTTCTTCCAAGAATGGAGGCCCGACAGGTAGATCTGCTTCAGCGCTTCCTGGCTCAGCCGGAAGTCCACCCCGTCTGGGGTGACCGTGAACTGGAAGGCGACGGCCTGGTGGGCTTCCGCCATCTTGCCTGGAAGGGGGAACCGGGGCAGGGGTCCTCACCTGGTGGCCCTTCCCCTTGGGAGGCCCACACAAAGCGGTGCGCCTTAGCTTGCCCCCACTTTCTGCCCCCTCGCTCCCCTAACCTGGAGTCCTCTGGGGCAGGGACTCTGCTGCAGGCCTACCACCCGTACAGCCCGTGTGCTGCCCCTTCTTGGCCATGTAGTCCCACGGGTCCCGGCTCTGGAGGCTCCGTGGGCCGATGCCAGGAAGCCAGAACCTTCCCATTCCCGCCCCCCCCCCATCCCACTAACCTGGAAAGGCGGCTTTAGGCTCAGGGTCAGCAGCAGCAGCAGCCCCTCGGCAGAGCCTGGAAAAAGGGGGCACTCTTGGGGGGGGGAGAAGAGCTTCAAGGCTTCCTTCGCTCTCTCTCTTTTTGCCCTAGACCTGTGGGGAACACGCAGGGTCCGGGGTCAAGGTCGCCATGAGGGCCTGGGGGCAAAGCTTCCCTTCCCGTGGGGCTTCCCTCACCTCCCCCCCCCCAGCCAGCTGAGCTGCAGCCACCCAGGACTGTTTACACAAGGAGCCAGTTGGCCGGCAAGGCTGTTCCGTCACGTGAGGCTGGCATCCCATGCTGGAATCAGGGGCAGGGGGGGCAGGGTGGGTGGGTGCCCCCCCTCTCTCTGCCCACCAGCCGGGAGGGGAAAGGGCCTCGGAGGCTGCTGGTGAAAGACAGCCCCCCCCCAGGGAATTTATGCTGGGAATTTATCATTATTATTTACTATATTTAAGAACAAGCCAGAGTTCTCCGCTCCAGCCCTGCTGCCTCGGGAGCCGGCCCCGCGCTGGGTGCGAATGGAGGGGGCCTCTCCAGCTGAGCTGGCTCGGGGCCCAGCATTTGTGGGCAGGGGTGCCAGGCGGCCGGCTTCCTCGGAGCAGGGCTGGAGCGGAGCCTGGCAGCAGGTGGCCCAACCCTCCGTGTCCCCTCCCTGGCAATATCCAGGAGACCCTTCCTCAATCCACAGACTTCTGGGATGGGCTTTCCTTGGCAGCGTGGGATTTTTGGGTGTTGGGTCCCCTCCCCCGTTGGAGATCAGCCAAGGGCCGTCACCCAGCCAGCCCCACCCTCTCGGCCCCGAGGCTCCCCTCTCAGGAAGTCCAGGCCGGCCCCTAAGGTCAGCCTCCTCAAGGTGAAGGTCTGCTCTGGACTTGGGAAGGGGGAGGGGGGAATAGTACAGGGTCTCCCGTTGGAGCAGGGAGTTGGACTAGAAGACCTCGGAGGTGCCCTCCAGCTCTATTCTGATTCTGGACTCCAGGGATTTCCGGTAGCCCCCCCAGCCCGCCCCCGATTCTGCCCGTGCAGCTGTCCTAAGAAAGCCCCCTCCAGCGGCTCTCCCCACGGAGACAGCCTGGGGGGCTGCAGCTGTGGCAAGGAAGGGCGGCGGGGAGGGGGTCTTCGGGCAGCCGGGGTCCCCAGGGGAAGGGAGGTTTTGGAGCAGCAGGAGCCCCCAGGGGAAGGCTTGATCTGGACTTCGGAAGGGGGGGACTCACTGGCATCTCCCGAGACCCCCACTCCGGGGCCCCGGACCAGTGATGGGCGGCGGGGAGGGCGGCCACTTTCTCGGGGGGCCTCCGGGGGCTGAAGGGCTGGAGCTCCTGCCCGGACGCCCTTCCTGCCTCCCCGGGCGCGCCAGGCCACCCCGCGCGGGCCGAAGGGCCCCACTCCCGCCCCCGCCCTGGGCAGCCCCGGAGCTCACCGGCCGGACGGGGAGGCTGCTCGGTCCGCGCGGGAGAAGGCGGGGGCCCCGTGACCGCGGCCCTCCCCCCGGTCGGCGGCGGCGGCGGCCCTCCTGTAACCGGACACCCGGCGGGGGCGGCGGCTGCCCTACTTGGAAAGGGGAAGCGGGCGGCGCCTCCAGCCCCTCCCCCTATTCTCGGCCCCCGCGGGGGGGGGAGAGGAGAACGGAAGGGAAGCCGCCCCGTCCAGCACCCAACGGGGCCCCGCTGCCCCCTCTCCGCCGCCGCCGCCGCCTCCGAGGGCGAAGCGGGCAGTCTGCCGGGGGGGGGGGCGGGGTGTCCTGGCGGGCTCGAAGGAGGCGAGGCACCCACGAGGCTTTCCACGCGCGGTTCCCGATCAAAGACCAGCCGGCCCCGAGCGGGGCGGCCCTTGCAGGCGCGGCGCTTCTCCGGCTGCCTCGAGCGCCCGTTTGAAATCGCGGAGCGCAGAGCAGCGCGACCGGGGGGGGGGCGGTCGGGGGCCCCGGAGGCTTCGCAGCGCCTTTGCCCGGGGATCGCCCCGCCTGCCCGCCCTTGGCCGCCTCCGCCACGTCGCCGCCCCCGCCGCCCGGCCCGCCTCTTCCCCATTCTGCGCCCCAGATCCCTCCCCGGCCGAGGGGGCTTCTCGCGGGGGCAGCGGGGCCCGGGCACCGCGGGCTCGGCGGGGCCCAAGCAGGGGTGGAGTGGGCCGTTGCGCCCATCCTGCTCTCCAGGGGCCTTGGCGCGCCTTTGTGCAGGCGCGCGGCGGTCTCAGGATTCCGCCCAACCGTCGCCCTGGCCGCGATTCCGCCCCCCCCCCCCGCGCCCCGGCTCAGCCCCGGCTCTGTGCACCTCGACTCGCCCCTTCGCCCCACTTTCCTAGGCGGGGACGCGTGCAAAGCAGCCCGCTCCCAGACGCGGGTCAGGGCTGAAAGGCGAAGAAGGCCCGGTGCCCCGCCTGGCCGCGCCTTCCTTGCCACGGGGCCACTCGTAGCCGCGGGCGGTCCCCGTTCCCACGACACGAGCCAGAGTTGCTTCGAGGTACTGCGGGAAGTGGGAGACCCTGCGGCCGCCCCTCTCCGGGCCTGATCTCCTCTGCTCGGCGCCTGCCGGGGGCGCCGGCGGGACCCCGGCCTGGAAGCATGCGGCCCCGGATTGTAGGGTTCGGACCGGCCGGCAGGCCGACGCAGAGCCTTCCCGGGCAAGGAGCGGGTCACCGGGCGGGTCTTTCTCTGCGTTCTCCGGGCGGGTTCGCACAACACGTAACAGTTCAAGTAGAAGCCCAGCAGACACATTCACACGACATGCTCAGCTGGCTAGGAAGCATTGCTTGGTTTTTGTTTTTGTTTTTATTTTCTGATTTATCGCCTTCCCGGAGTCACTCAGGAAACAACAGTTATCTGCTCACTGGCTAGGGCTAGGCTGGGCTAGGCCACGAGCTCTTCCGGGCATCCTGGGCGGTTCACACGACAGCCTGAACCAGGCCGGGGCACAAAGCTCCAGCAGATGCATCTGCCCAGCACGCTTTGCCCCTTCTTGGTGTAAAGCTGCGTGCGTGCTGTCAATGCAGCAAACGGGGTAAGCGAGTGAGCTGCAACGGGGGAAACCGATCGGTGGTGTGAACGTGTGACAGAAATTTCCAGTTTGCAAGAAGCTGCTTAACTGTTTGCCCAGGGAATCTATCAGGACGGGAAATTGCGACTGGCTCCTTTGACTGCAGGTTAAAGGTCAGCTGCACATTGAGGGGAGGCCCTCTGGTAGGGAAAGGGAGGTCGCTCAGCCCCCCCCCCAGCAGAGCCCCTCATCCTGATGTGCCCACTAGACTCAGGCTAAGCCATGGTTCCGTTCATTATCATTTGTTGCGTAACCAACAAACCAAGCTAAACGATGGCTTGAGCGGGGTTCTGGGTGGCAGAGGCCAAGCGAGAGCTTCCTTGGCTGGCAACAGGGATGGGCTCCCTGCCTGGCAGGACAAGGGCAAAATTGGGGCGCTCCGTAGCTGCAGGACGTGAGGCTGCTGCGTGCGTGCGGGAACAGGGAGGCCCTCCCGCCAGGCTATAAATAGAGGCTGGGATTTGGGTGAGAGGGCGCCTGGCCGGGAGGAGGGGAGGACAGCTGCTGGCCTGGGCTGCCCCCCCCCCTGCTGCCAGCCAGCCAGCCTTCCCCCCCAGCCCCCTCCTCTCTGGCCAGGCGACTGTCGCCCTCCAGCCTCCTCTTTCCAAAAGACCCCAGCTGGGATTCCATGGGTTGTCCGAACTGCAGCTGTCCAGTTTTGGGGCCCAGGATGCCCAGCCTCTAAAGGGGGCAAAGGCATAAACAGCCTTGAACTCTTCACAGATTTGGAGGCTCTGAAAGCCCCCCCTCCGACTGCAGCCCCCCCAAAGGACCAGCCAGGGTCCCCCATGAAAGCGCCCACTGCAGTCTCCTCTGGCCGATGTTTTGCTCCGCCCGGTTTTTTAGTCTTTCTTTGAAGTCCTTCCTGAAAGGGCGCCGGGAGGGGGGGGTAGTGCCGCCACCTTCGAGGCAGGAGGTGCAGCCCCTCCTTGGATAAAATGTTCGGTGCCTCTCGTGACCCGTTGAAGACCCCCATGGGGGGGCGATTGCTCAGGCTGCACCCGATGCCCCCCCGCTCGTTTCTTTGAAATCCAGAAGATCAAAGGAGCCCCAGGTCATCCTACAGGGCCAAGATGGGGGGGGGGTCATCCTCGATTTGTGATGAGCCCAGAATTATGGTTGTTAAGTCGTGATGGTCATTGTTAAGTGGACCACCAGGTAGCTGTGCCCAATTTTACAGTTGTGGTGGCGATTAAGCAAACACCTCAGTTGCTAAATGAAGCCCTTTTACTTTTTGCTGGGAATCCGAAGCAAACATAGAAATGGGCAAAAAACTGCCCAAAATTGCAGTTACGTGACCGTTCGGAAGGGTCATCAGTGTGACCCTGTTGCCAAGCGCCCGAAACGGGCTCAGAGGAAGATCCTTCGTATCTTTGGACGGTGGATAACTGAGCAGTCGTTAAGCGAGGATTGCCTGCGTCTCGCCTGCCATTATTCAGGCCGTTTCCTTTGTCAAACGGCCCTGGTGGGCCTGGGGTCTGTTTGGACCAGAGGCTCTGCGGCCTTCATCTGAAGACCCTGCTGAAGGGGGGCATCCTCTGCCGGGCTGCCAGCCGAAGGGGCTATGTCCACTTTGGGGGGGCCTGAGTGCATCCCTGCACGCGCTCTGTTGCTAACGCAACTCCAGGCAGTCCTCGACTTACGACCACAATTGAGCCCAAAATTTATGTTGCTAAGGTGGAACATTTGTTTGTAGCCCTCTAACTCTCGGAGGGCCTCAGAAGTGGGCTGGGCGATCCCTGGAGGGCGCTGGGGACAGTGGCAGGGATAAGCAGCAGCTCGGCTGGAATAGGGGCGTTAACGGGGATCCCCTCGGGCAGAGTTTGTGGTCCACTGAGAAAATCTGTGGGTGGAAGCCCCCTCCCCCGGTCTCCTCCACCCCTCCCAGGCCTGGTGGGAGCCACACTGAATTGGCATTCAGCTCACCTGGTGCCAGGCTCACCTGGTGGCCCCTTAATCTCCACCCTAGTCGGTCTCTCCTCTCAACCCGGGCCTGGGAAATGAGCAACCTTTTCTCTCACGCCGTTTTTGCCTGGGCTTCTCCCGATCCACTCGGGGCTTTTGGGCACCCGGGTCCTTCTCCTCCTCCTCCTGCAACAGGCCCGGGGTCCGGTCCAGTTGGCGGAGAGGATGCTGCTGCTGGATCTCAAATGCAAGACCCCTCCCTCCCACTCCACCATCCCCCCCCCAGTAACTTCTGAACTCTCTACCTTCAGCCCCCCCTTTTTTCAAGAAGCTAAAAAGGTTAAGCCACCTGGAGTTGCCTCCAGTAGCTTAACCTTTATTATTAATTAATAAATAAAACATGCATGCTTTCTACAAATAAACATTTTTTTTTATTTTGTACAATATTCTGACCGAGAGTGCAAAGCCTTCATCAACAGCTGCATTTCAGTGCTTAAGTGACGGGCTGCCCTGAGAACGGACAGCAAGCAAGCTCGGGGGGGGGGGGGAGGGTGTCACCAGAGTCCCTCACAAATTCTTCAATTTATTAGCCCAGAGTAAAATCGACCACAGAATCAGCAGGAGGAAACGGGGCCCACCGAGCATCATAAGCAGCCCCTGGCCGGGAATCAAAGCCAGGTTTTCAAAGCTTTCTGGAGCCCCAGGCGAGGGGCCACCGTCCTTGTCCCTGGAGGGGGCTGGGGTGGGGCCCCCCAAGAAGCTAGGCTTCCCAGGTCCTACAAGCTGGCAGTGCTTCTGGGGGGGGGCGCATGCCCATCCAGAAACGACCGGAGACCAGCAGGCCCTCCGGCTCTCTGACCTGCAGAGTGTCGGAGGCAGTGACCAGCACTCGGGATGTCGACTCTCAGCCGGTACAGCGCCCGTCGCAATGGTGACCGAGGGGTGCCTGAAAGGCGCCCATTACTGTGCGCACAGTAGCTTCTGGATAGTCTTCAAGGGCAGCCACATGCAGAGCGCATTACAGTAATCTCTGGGGTGACCAGGCCACAAGTGATTGAAGGGAAGGGAAAGGGGGCAACTGGCGCATAGGATGAAAAGTGTGAAGGCTTCTCTTGTGGCAGAAGGACCCCCAGGCTGCACCCCAGTCTGGAATGGGGAAATGCAGAACCCTCCAAGACCAAGGACGGGAACATACCTGAACGAGGGGGGGGAGGGGGTATCATTGGCATACTGTCAGGTGGGAGCAACCAGGCCCTCAGGTGCAAAGTTCACACGGGGGTCGGGTCGTTCACTTGCCCGTCGCCTACTTCCTGTTGGCCTGGGAGACCCCCTCGCCCAGCGGTTTCATGCAGATGTTCAGCAGGAGAGGGTGAAGCATGGAGCCCGGAGGGCCCCCTCCCCACATGACTGGCTGCAGACATGATATCCTTCCCTTCCGTCCACCTGGACCGCAACCGACTGCTGAGGAAGGCGTTGACCCCCCCTGGAGCACGGCGCCTCCCACCCCTCATCCCCACAGCCGATCCAGAAGGATACTGAGGTTGACCGCATGCGCTTGCAGGAGCCCCCCAAAATTAGGTTCACTGAATAAATCCGGGCATCTCCAAGTGGCCCCGAAGCTCATGTGCAGACAGCGCGTCTTGCAAGAGGGCTTGCAAGAGCCCCCCAATCTTGGTCCTTCAGCCCCACCTGTCCGATATGTTGCCCCAGTCAGGCTGGTCTCCTGGCTGTTGGCCAGCCAACGGTCACTCGCCCCTGGCCTTCTGCTGGAAGTAAGCCTCAAAGCGGCACTGGGCATATTCCTGGCAGGAGGGAAGGCCGAAGTGACCCATGTTTCCTGCCAGACCCACTCTGCTCTGGGAAAAGGGAGGGGCAGCCCAGCGCCCTGAGGCCCCGTGGGATGCCCCTCGCAAGGGCTCTCGGACCAGCAGTCGTGGAACTGGTGGCCCGGGGGGAGGGAGGGAACCAGCCCTCGGCACTCACCAGGTAGCCAAACTCAATGGTGGAGATCTTGGCCTGCAGGATAGACCACAGGCCCCAGAAGAAATGGGAGGCCAAGGTGAACCTGGGAGGGGGGGAGAAGGAGAAAGACTCAGCTGAGGATGGGGGGGGGGGTTCTGCCATTCATGCCCCACAGAGGCAGCCCTTTTCTAGTCAGCAGCACTTCCCAGAGAAATGAGGGGCAGACCGAAGCCTCTTGTAATGCCTCCCCTCACCCTTATAGGGAACAGCCCCAGCTCTCCACCCCAACCCAAGGAAATGCCACTGGCGGCTGCTCCTGCAGCAGTTCTGGCCACCCCCCTCCTCCACCCCCACCACTGACCGGCTGATCTCCAGAAGCATCTTGGCCTCCAGGCGCTCCTGCTCCTCCGGCGAGGGTGGGGCAGCCTTCCCCCCTGTCTCCTCCAGGTAACACCGGATGAAGTGCAGCTGAAGGAAGAGGAGACAGGTGAGGCAAGTCACCTTCGGTTGCTACGGAAATGGAGCCTCCTGCCTGCCCCTAGGCGAAGCGCCTGGGACCCCGTGGACAATTGGTGCCGAAATAAATCCGGGATGGTGAGAGTGGAACTCAACCACAAGGAAGGAAGGAAGGGAGACTCTCTTCACCTGTCCCTGCCAACTCCCAGGCAGAGGCTGCCCAGGGGGTGCTAGGTGCCCAATTGACCCAATTGCAGTCACCTCTGCACCCACCCAGCATCTCACCACAATACGAAAAAGCTGTGGGGACTCTAGGAGGAGTGCAGAGAAGAGCAACAAAGATGACTAAAGGAACTGGAGGCTAAAACATAGAACGGTTGCAGGAATTGGGGAGGTCTAGTTTAATGAAGAGAAGGACCAGGGGTGACAGGATAGCAGCGTTCCAACATCTCAGGGGCTGCCCCAAAGAAGAGGGAGTCAAGCTATTCTCCAAAGCCCCTGAAAAAGGCAGGACAAGAAGCAACGGGTGGAAACTAATCAAGGAGAGAAACAAACCTGCAATTAAGGAGAAACTTCCTGACAGAACAATCAGTCAGTGGAACGGCTTCCCTTCAGAAACTGTGGGCGCTCCATCATTGGAGGCTGGACAGCCGTTTGTGGGAAATGATACAGGGTCTCCTGCTTGAGCAGGGGGTTGGGCTAGAAGACCTCCAAGGCCCCACCCAACTCCTGTTATTCTGTTAACTGCCAAACACACCCTGGGCAAGTTCCACTCATCGAGAACAAGGAAAAACTGGGCACTTGAATTAAGACTCCCACAGTAAAAAGCAGAACTAATCAATAGATCAAATTATAAGCTCCGTAGCTCAAGTTCCAAAAGTCCAGACAAGCTCAGGAGCCCAGCTGAGCTGAAATAACTCAGTTTCCAAAGGCTTCCTAGACACCAGCTCTGCCCAGTCCTGCGGGGTCCTTGCTGGTGCCTGCCAAGCGGGGCCTCTGAGCCGGGGAGGGCAATGAATTCCTGGAGGGACGGGAGCAGGTTAGCAAGGCAGAAAGGCAGGAAGGATGGGTGCTAACTGGGGCAGCCTTGGAATCCTCCGTTCTGCATCTGCTTCGTCAAAACCTCTACGGCCATGTGTGCAACGTGTTTCTTGCTATTAAGACAATCATCTTTTTTTTTTTGAGGATAGAAACCACAAACGGGCAAGAAAGTAACTTGAGGTTTGCTTATTAGGCATATGTGTGCTTTCACCACCTATTACTTATGCACACGTATGACTGTGCTATTTTCTCCTCCTTCCCTGAAATGTATAAATATGTGTGCAGGCTTTAGACTGTAGGAGCCCCTCTTGTTACTTCTCCAATAAATACTCCAGCAGATACTGCAGCGAGGCCCGAGGTTCGGGTCCTGCGTTTGATTCCACAAGGCTCTACGCCAGGGATGGGCAACTGTGGCTGTTCTACGACCTGTGGACTTCAACTCCCAGAATTCCTGAGCCCCCTCCAAGCCAGCCCTCCCCTCCCCACAGGAGCCCAGGCCATTACCTGCTGCTCGGGGCTGGGGTAGTTCTCCGGGCTGGCTTTGTAGAACGGCCACTCGTTGTGGGCGTAGCTGTAGACCCACTCGCAGAAGTGATTGGCGATGTCAAAGCCCCTGCAGGGGAGGAGGAAGAGGAAGAGGAAGAGGAGGAGGCTAAGCACTGGGATTGTTTAGCACACCTCTGTGTTTCTCCATCTACACAACACAGGTAGCCCTCAACTTACAACCAATTGCTCAGCGACTGTTCAGAGTGATAAAGGTCCTACCTTGGAGCAACTTACGAGCTGGATTCAAAGTTCCCAGGGCTGCCCCTCCCTCCCTCCCTCCCTCCCTCCCTCCCTCTGCGGTCCCACGACTGAACTCTGGGCACTCAAGTGACACGGCTGCGTCGAAAGCCGCTTGCAGCATCCCGCAGTCACATGACCGCATTTCGTGACAGTTTTGCGGGAAACCCAGCATTTACTGCACCCGTTGCAAACCACTGATTCGCTTAATGACCGCCGCAAAACAGGTTGTAAATTTGGGTCGGATACATAACCAGTCTCTCTTCCGATTGCCACAGCTTACAACTGTGATGGGGAGGCTCCATTATCGTTGTAAGTTAAGCAACACCCACAACCCATTTCTCTGAATCTGTCACCAGGCGCTAAGCTAATCCTCTGGGCAGCTTCAGAGAATTGCTGCGTTTGTACAACATTTTTAATCAGGTCAGTTAAAGACTTGCCGGAACATCAACACACTAGGCTTGTTTTTAATCTTTGTTCGGGGTTTGTGTGTGTGCCTGTGTGCGTGATAGAGCATGTTATACAAACCCAGACTGTTGGGTTAGTTTCTACCGCAATATAAAAACACATCCAAGAAGCGGGTCACTTCGACAAGCCAGTTAAGGCTATGGTGGAGAGACAGCCGTCATGTTAAAATATAATTGGGCAATTTGTGACCAGCAGCCAGTCCCTCACAAGTGAGGCCAGGCTGGGCCTGTGGGAATTTGGCGAGAGGATTTCACGGAAAGCACGACCGGAGAGCAGAGAAACTTCCTGGAAGAACTCAAATTGCGAATCCTCTCTCGCCCAGCAAAGGCCCCCTCGGTCTGCCCGCTCTCCTGCCCAGGCCACCCAGAGGGCGAGGGGGGCCGCCGGCCTACCGGTAGTTGTAGCTGCTGTACTCAAAGTCGATCAGCATCAGCCGGTCCGTGGAGGAGGCCTCGCGGCCAGCCAGGAGGAGGATGTTCCCTGCGTGGGGAGGGAAGGGGGGGGGAAGGGGAGTTGTCCATCAGACCAGCCAGGACCTCGGGGGGGCTCCTTCTGGGCTCCTGCCAAGGGCCCGGATCCCCTCCCACCCTCTGGGCCCCCCTCACCTTCTTGCACGTCGTTGTGGCAGAAAACCACGGGGGACGGCGTGGCCTCCAGCAGCGTCCTAGGAAAAGAGGAAGCGGGGAAGTGGCTCTGCAGGGCTCCCCCCCTTCTCTCGCTAAGGGAGGGGCGCCACAAGATGAGAGGGCCGCTTGGAGCCACTGGGGGGTGGGGCGGCTTCACGACAGGCCTCCTTTCGATACAAAACTGCCCTTGGGGCGTGAAACCCAGGGGGTCCCAGCCTCTGAAGCCCCCTGCCCTCTGGCAGCACTTTCCCGATCCCATGGGGGGGAAAGGGGGAGTGGCTGCTGCAGAGCCGGCAGGGAAGCGGGCCAAGCAAAGGGTGGCCCAGAGGCCCCGTCTGGAAGCCCCACCGGCGGCCTCTCCCTGGAGATCTGCTCACCTGAGGCTGCGCATTTCGGCCTCCAGGTTGTAGGCCTTGAGCTGGTTCAGCTTGTGCCGCTGGGCCTCCTGGGAAAAGGTGAGCTCGGAGATCTGCTTCAGGTACCTGCCAGGAACGGAGGAGGATGAGGAGAGGCTCCGCTGCCTGGGAGGGGGGGGAGGAGGACGGGGGGAGAGGCCCAAACACCTTCCCAGGCAGCCTCTGGAGTCCTTGGGAGGGGGAGAGGGGCTAGCCCACCTGCCCGGGGAGCGGCCCTTGCCGGCTCCAGCCCCGTCCGCCTCTGCAGCCCAAGGCCCGGCCAGGGCGACCCACCTCTCCATGGTCCCAAACATCCACTTGGGCTCTTTGTTGAAGGGCATCACCATGCCGTGGAAGCGGGCCATCTTCACCGCGATCTCCGCCGAGATGCTGGGCTGTGGCAGGTCCTCCGTGAGCAGCCGGCGGCTCTGCAGATGGAGACACAGGGCAGCCCTGAGGCCACGGGAGGCCTGGAGGGAGCTGGGGCCCCTTCTGCTCACAGTCGTGGGAAAGGGGGGAGGAGAGGAGGCCGCAGAGGGTCACGAAGGCTCTGGGAGACCCCGAGGGTACGTTGATTTATAAGCCCCCCCAAAGTCTCTTGAAACCAGGCCAGGAGAGGGTGGGAGGGAGAGAAATGACACGCATCACAAAAAGCCACAACGAGGCCTGTGTGCTTTGGGCAAAACACAACAGCCCACCGCTTAGATTCCTAAAGTCTCTGAAGGCCCCGCTGTGAGAAATGAGCCTGTTGGTTGCCGTTCTTCTCCTTATACTGCAGATGTTTCTCCAGATGAGGAGCGTCCCTCCTGGCCTGTTTTTATGGCTTTGTGGGGTTTCCTCCCTTACGGGGGGGGGGGGACACCTCGAGACTCAACTGCTCTGAAACTCATTGAATTTGCTACTCAGTGCATTTTGTCATGAAAGTTTTGTCCCGGTACTCATCGTTTGTTTGGCACTCAACGCACAAGCCAGAACTTGTGACTCCCTGCATTATTCCTTATGGGAAAAATTTGTTTGGTACTCATTGTTTTTGTTGCTCATCAGCCCCCGCCCCCCGGAACCAATTAACGATGAGTACCGAGGTACCACTGCACTTTTTAGATTCTAAGTCACCCAGAGCTGCTTGGAGTCGGATGGCCTCTCTAGGATTAATAAAGTAAAAACAAGTAAGATAACTTGCAAAGCAGAGCGGTGTCTGATTTGGACTCAAGTTGAAACTTCTGCCCAACAACATGCGTCTTCTGCAGCAACTCTGGGGACCCCTTGTGTGGGGCTTGTGAGGGGAGCCCTGTCCCACTGCTGGGGGTTGCGGCCTGAGCACCTTAAAGCAAGGATGGGTGCTAACCAGAAGCTGAATTCCGGATCCAGAGGCAGAAGACGCTGGCAGCCCCTCTGCCCACCCACCCCACCATGCTTATCCCCATTTAATTCCTCCCAATTTCCTAAAATGGGATTCCAGGATTCAGAATAACAGAATGACAGAGTGGGAAGGGACCTCGGAGGTCTTCTAGTCCAACCCCTATACCTTTCCAGACAAAGGAGAAAGAGAAAGGGATCCCGGCAGGATCAAAGTGCGCCCGGAGGTGGCATTTGGTGGCAGTGCCAGGCTGCTCTGGAGGCCTGTCCTGCAGGCCAGGGAAGGGGTGGCACACTCACAGGGATGTATTCCTCCAGGCGTCCCTGCGGGAAGATGCCATACAGCCGTGGTCCCAGGGCCCGCTCCGCCAGGATGGCAAACATGACGCTCTCAAGAACCAGTGAGTCGACCCCCTGTGTGCATGAGAGAGAGAGAGAGAGAGAGAGAGAGAGAGAGAGAGAGAGAGAGAGAGAGAGAGAAAATAGAAGAATAAGACTAATAACTTTATTGTCACTTTGAATGTATGCTAATCGGCATACATTAAAATGAAATTTCATTGCATGGAGCTCTCAGAGGGAGATGCGCGAGAAGGCATGAAACCCCTCGTGGCAAATGCAAAGCGAGAACGGCCCTTCTCTCACGGGACTAGAACTCGGGGCCCTGCGTCAACAGGAAAGGCAGGGAGCTGAGGAACCGACAGTCACACGCAGGGCTGCGCAAAACCGAAGACGATTCTCCAGACAGGCTGGAGGGAAAATATCAACTATGGCAAGAAAGGTCATAAAGTGGGGCAAAAACTCACTTAACAACCATCTTGCTTAGCAACGCAAGCTTTGGGCTCAGTTGTGGTCATTAGGTGAGGGCTTTTGAGGGCCCGCTGAGAGGCCATACAAACGTTCTGGAACCAATAAATCAAGCTGCCGCTTTGTGGGGGACCCCTGGCTGAATCAAAAAGGGGGGGGGAATGCCACCCTCCTGCTTTCGACACCATGGACCGGGATCCCCTCTGGCCCTGGGAGCGGACGGGAGGGTCATCCGGGGCCCGGAAGGGAAGTTTCCAGAAGGCCCGGCCGAAGCTCACCTGAAGGATGATTCCGTACACCCGCAGCAGCACCTGGCGCGGCTCGTCCTCGGTGGTCACGACCTGGTCCGGCAGGGAGCACTTGTAGAGCAGGTTGCTCAGCCCTCCGCTGGGGGGGGGAAGCAGCGTCAGACCGGGCAGGAGAGGGTGGGCTAGAGGGGGACGGGACAAGCCCCCCCCCAAGGGACAGGCAGCATCCGACTCCTCTCAGGGAATGCTGGACTAGAAGACCTCCAGGGTCCCTCCCCACTCTGTTACAGGCAGTCCTCGACTTACAAGTTCATTTAGTGACCATTTGAAGTTACAGCAGCACTGACTTACAACCGCTTTTCACACTCGTGACCACTGCGGCATCCCCATGGCATCCCCGATTGGCATTCGGATGCTTGCCAACTGACTCACATTTACGACGGCTGCAGTCAGCATCCCGGGGGTCACGCGATCCCCTTTGCTGACCGTCCCATACGCAAAGTCCAGGGGGAAGCCAGATTCGCTTAACAACCGAGTTACTACCTGGACAGCTGCAGGGTTTTACTTCACAGCTGTGGCAGGAAAGGTCGTAAAACGGGGCAACACTCACTGAGGCTCCGTTGTGGTCGTAAGTCGAGGACTGCCTGGATTTCCCTTACTGCGGTGTGAAAGCGCCCGGTGGCGGCCCCTCCCAGGGCCGGGCAAGCAGACCCCGGGGCCTCGGAGCAGCGCACCCCAACCGCGGGCCCCTGTGGACCTCCACTCCCAGCATCCCCAGCCAGCCACGCCCGGGAGGGTCTCTTTCGCCCTCCGCCCGGCCCGCGCCGCTTCCTCTCCCGGAGCGCCCGGAACGGCCACGGGAGGGAGGGAGGGAAGGAGGGAGCTGCCCGGCGCCCCCTCCCCCACGCCGCGGTCTTTCCTCCGGCGACCCAGTGGCCGGGCGTTCCGCCGGCGGCGCGCCTGCGCGGGGCGGTGACGTCACGGGCGGGGCTCCTCCCCCTCACCTGACGGGGACGATGCCCAGCTGCTCGGGGGCGGCCAGGCGGCGCCAGGCCCCGGCCAGGAACTCGCGGCACCAGAGGAAGGCGCGCAGGCGGGTGGGCGCGGGGACGGCCGGGCAGCCGCGGGGCGAGCGATGGGGCGCTGCGCGGTCCCCCTCCGGCCCGTCTCCCTCCGGCGCCTCCATCGCCGCCCGCTGACCGATGGCCGCCCCGCCCCTCGACCCTACGCCCCGCCCGCCCGCGCTCCCATTGGCCCGCGCCGGCGCCCGCCCACCGGAAGGCGCGTGGCGGTTCGCGCCCAGAGGAGACGGGGCGGGGCAGGGCGGAGGCCGTGGCCAATCGGGAGGCGTGACGTAAGCGAGCGAGGCGCCAATCCGCAGCGGCAGACGCCGGCGAGGGTGAAGGACGACGGAGCGGTTGCGACACGTGGACCGTTGTTTGTGCGAACGCGCCGACGAGGGACTGGTGGTGCGTTCCCTCGAGAATGGGGGCGAGCCGCGTGAAGAGAATTGGAGAAGAGGCGCTGCGGAGGCGATGCGCATCCCCAAGAGGGCGGCTCAGTTAGGGGGGTTGGACTAGAAGACCTCCAGGGTCCCTCCCAGCTCTTTTCTTTCCCCGCCCTGCCGGGCCAACTGCGCAGCCTGCCAGGCCTGCCGCTGAGTCGGCCGGTCGTACCAGCCTCTCCTCCCCACCCCCTCCGCTAGGGGGCGGGGCCTCTTGAAGGGGGCGTGGAGCCAGCCGAGACCTGCACGTGTCTGCTGTATCTGGGGGCTCTGAAGAAACAGAAATCCCCCGGGGGGGTGTGTGGGCTGAGCTCCCGGAGGGGAATCCCCCCAAAGTTCCTGGGCTTCAGTAGAAGGAAATATTTATAGCCCCGGGTTGAACTGGGGGGGGGGGTGTCCTTGGTGCTCTCTGAACTGGGTGGCTTTACTTACAGACGTTTCATGACCCAACTAGGGAACATCATCAGTGATGGAAGGGGGTGGGGGAGAAAGCTGGGGAACATCATCAGTGCTAGAAGGAAGTTTGGCTTGCAGAGAAGAAGAGGACGGACATCCTCAGTGCTAGAAAGGGGAGGGGTTGCTCTCTGTTTATACCCCAAGCAAGGAACTGCCAACTCAAACAAACAAAGATACAATAAATTACAGGCTAATCAAGGAACAACAAAACATGCCCACCAAAACCAACAGGGCAAGCCACTAGTGCAGGGGTTCTCAACCTTGGCAACTTTAAGACTTGTGGACTTCAACTCCCAGAATTCCTCAGCCAGCTTTGCTGGCTGAGGGATTCTGGGAGTTGAAGTCCACAAGTCTTAAAGTTGCCAAGGTTGAGAACCCCTGCACTCGTAGATAAACAGAGAGCAAACTCCCCTCCTAGCCCTGAGGATGTTCCCTAGTTGGGTCGTGAAACGGCTGCAAGGAAACAGCCAAACTCAGAGAGCAGGAGGGACTCCAGAATCCCCCTCCTCTTCTCCCCAATCTCCCTTCTAGCCCTGATGATGTTACCTAGGTGGGCCGTGAAATGTCTGCAAGGAAACAACAACCCAGCTCAGGGAGCAGCAAGGGCCCCACCCTTGGCTTCTCTTGATCTCGGGTTGTCTTGTAGATGCCAGCAAATGTGGAGATCAAGGCCCGGGTGCAGGATCTGGCCCAACTGATCAGCAGGGCGGAGCAGCTGAGTGGATCCCCTGGCTCTCTCCTACTTCAGACAGACACCTTCTTTCCTGTTCCCCACGGACGGCTGAAGGTTCGCGACTTCCGAGTGAGTAAACCAGCCAGCCAAGCAGAAGGGGGGGGGGGCTCAGTTTGCTCCCCCCATTTTGCCCCTTAAGGGAATCTCCGGTTTTTAAATTTGACCTTCATATTTCGTACGTTTCTGACTGTGGTTCCAGCTCGCATCATTCTCGGCAAGCACAGCTCTAGAATGATCTGGCTGGGATTTTGCAAGTACATTTGATGAACTTAATGTTTTTTGTGTTGTAAGCTGCCCAGAGTCGCTTTGGAAACGATGGGTGGCAAGTTTCATAATAAATGTAAATAAAATAATAAAGCTTATCAGCTTCTCTCAAGTTCCACCTCAAACCACCAGCCCCTCCTTAAATTACAGTCTACCCGGCCAGTTTCCATAAAACAAGATTAATTTGCTTATTTTGCTTGGTAGGGATAGTCTGATCCTGAGCGAGGCGGACTGTGGATGACCGGTTTTTTTCTTCACAGGATGGCCGTGGACAGCTGGTGTTTTATGACCGGCCAAACTCCACAGCCCCCAAGCTCTCTCATTTCACCGTCTCTCCCACCGATGACCCCGGAGGACTTGTGGTAACGCCTCATGGACTGGGAAGGGCTGCTTGCTGTGGGAATGGCCCGGGGGGGGGGGCTGGTGTGGGGGGGGGCAAGGCTTTTGGTGGGACGGAACAGTCATTCTGGAGGGGAGCAGGACTCGTCTCTGCTTCCAGCATCCACGTGGATATTTGAGGTGCTTTTCCAGGTCAGCCAATTCCCAACATTCAACCCCAAAATACATTGTGTAAGGCCAGTTCCACACGTGGTGGGGCAGCCGGCAGCCCTCTAAAGCTTGGAAGGGCCCATGGGTCTCCCCATGGAAAGCCGGGTCAGAAGGTCATCCTGTGTACTTGTTCCCTCCTGGAGATGGTCAGAGGAAGCTAGGTCAGCCCAGGCAGGGTCCACCTCACCTGCTTTATCCACTTTCCTCCAGGGCCGACCACGTGCTCCAGGCACGTGCATCAGCCACTGAGGCATCTGGGTGTTTTCTCCCGCTTTCCCTCATCTCCCACTCTCTATGGAGATTCTCCTCCATCCAGGTCATGGTTGTCCCAAAGGTGCTTTGCAGAGGGCAACTGGACGTTCTTCGTTTTTTCCTTGAAAATGTTTCACTCCTCATCTAAGAAGCTTCTTCAGTTCTGGAGACGTTCTTCAGAACCGAAGAAGCTTCTTGGATGAGAGAGAAGCAAAGCAGAAATCACCTTTATCTCCCACGGCAGCTCATCTGCTCCCGGGGATTCCTTGGGCTTCGTGTCCCCGGAAGGAGAGAGAAGGGGCCTTGAGGTCTCATAGAAGGGGGACTGGGACGTGCAATTCATTGTTTGACCGCTAGTTGGTAAATTGGCGTAAAGCCATGCTGGAGCCGTTGTGGCGCAGTGGTTAGAATGCAGTATTGCAGCGTAGTTCTGCCGACTGCTAGGAGTTCGATCCTGGCCGGCTCAAGGTGGACTCAGCCTTCCATCCTTCCGAGGTCGGTAAAATGAGGACCCAGATTGTTCAGGGGGCAACAGGCTGACATTTGTGAACTGCTTAGAGAGGGGCTGTAAAGAATTATGAAGCAGTATATAAGTTCAAATGCTACTGCTATTCTGCCTGCGTTTTTCCCCACACAGGAAGCCTTGTCTCAGGCGCTTGGAAAGCAAGGAGTGGTGAAGAAGGAGCGCCGTCTTTACAGGGTGGGCCAGACCCGTGTCCACGTGGATCGGGTGGAAGGACTGGGTGACTTTGTGGAGCTGGAGGTGAGGAGCAGCGCTTGGAAGCCTTTCCGTTCCGTGACTGAGCCCCAGAGCAAGCGGGGTTCACCTAGTGGGGTTTGCAGCAGTTGGTCCCCGGATCTCTCCACCAGGGAGAGGAGAGGAGCAAAGGCAGGAGATCTGGTAGCCGCAGGGAGATCGGTGCAGGAATGGGGGGGGGGGAATACGGGGACAGTCTTGTCCTCGGGGAGAATCGAGAGTCCAGGACAGGACTGTGAGGCCAAACAGTTGCTGACAGGCAGACAGGCTGACTCACTCTTCTCACTTTCCTTGGCTGCTGGAAATTCTGCCGCAGGTTCAATTCCACTTTCAATCAATCAGAGTAGAGCTGGAAGGGACTTTGGAGGTCTTCTAGTCCAACCCCCTGGTCAAGCAGGAGACCGTATGCCATTTCAGACAAGGGACAGTCCAGTTTCTTCTTAACAGCCTCCAGTGATGGAGCACCCGTAACTTCTGAAGGCAAACTACTTCAAACTATTACTATCAAAGATCAGCCAAAAATTGTACAGTTCCACACAAAAATGCATAAATGACATCTCAGTAAACTATTGGCTGACAGCAGGACTGAGATGAGTTTTTTTTTTAAATATATATATAGGTAAGAGGTGGGATGTGGGAAGATGCTGAGTTGCTAAGATAGTTGTGACGAAGAGAGAAATCGCTTGGACAGCCGTCGGTCAAAAATGTTCTTGGAGTTCATTCATTGAACGGGAGATGCAGGGCTAGGCAACCTTGGCTCTTTTATGACTCCTGGACTTCAACTCCCAGAATTCCTGAGCCAGCTGTGCTGGCTCAGGAATTCTGGGAGTTGAAGTCCAGGAGTCATAAAAGAGCCAAGGTTGCCTACCCCTGGGAGGTGGATCTAGCTGGCCCCAAGATCCCCCCCACTTCCCTTTCTCTGGGG
Organism: Protobothrops mucrosquamatus; assembly: GCF_001527695.2. Taxonomy (NCBI): domain Eukaryota; kingdom Metazoa; phylum Chordata; class Lepidosauria; order Squamata; family Viperidae; genus Protobothrops; species Protobothrops mucrosquamatus. The sequence continues at coordinate 442,900 of NW_015386944.1, forward strand.
CTGCAGCTGCCCAGCGCCTCCAGCAGTGGGGAGGGGTGTTCCTCCCAGCCCCGGATCCCAGAGCTGGCATCGACGTTTCCCTGGATTGTTCCTCCTTTCTCCCTGGGGCCAGAAGAGAGCAGGTAAACACGCTCCGTCACGTGATCTCCCAGACAGTCAAACCATGCCTGGAGGTGGTAAACATGTCAGAGAAAAAAGCTGTGAAGGAAACAGGTGTCAGGTTTTCCTGCCCGGAACACGTGGTCTCTCGGGAAGAGCGGAAAGGAAGGTAACACTGCTGAAGAACTGGAAGGAAGGGAGAGATGGAGAAGAAGAGGAGGGGGTGGGCAAGCCCAAAAGACCCCTGAAGCTCTACAGGTGGACGGTAGAGCAGGGGTCCTCAACCTTGTCAACTTTAAGACTTGTGGACTTCAACTCCCATAAAAGGTCATTAAAATGGGGCAAAATTCACTTAACAAATGTTTCATTTAGCAACAGAAATTTTGGGGTCAATTGTCTTAATTCGAGGATTACCTGTACAGTAAATGCAGGTATGAAAAGTGCCCAATCAGGCCCTCGAGGCTGCCTTCAATCACGCAAGATGGTCTCGTTGACCCGCAAAGCACCTGTGGGAAAAACGTTAGGATGATGACGATGTAGCTGTACAAGCCAGCCTCTCAAAGAAACCAACTTTGGCCCACCTTGGCAAGAATGTCCAATCTTGGCCACTTTAAGACTTTGCTTTTTAACCCTGGGCAATTCTAGGAGTTGAAGTCCACAGTTTTAAAGTTGCCAAGTTTGGAGACCCTGGTCTGTCTCATGTGCCTGCAAATGTATTTGGTTTCACAAGGCAGCCTGTTGCAGACGGGGGCTGAGGGCCCTCCCTTTCTTTGCCGTGTGTGTGTGTGTGAGAGCACCGTATCCCATCGCCCTCTCCGTCCTTGCAGGTGGTGCTAGAGGAGCAACAGAGCCCCCAGGAAGGCAAGGACACGGCCCGGCGACTGATGGGCCAGTTGGGCATAGAGGAGAAGGAACTCGTCAGTGGGGCCTACATGGACCTTCTGCTGGCAGGAGGTGGAGGAGGAGGAGGAGGAGAGCCCCCTCTGTGACGGAGAAGCATTGTGATGGCCGGAGAAGGTCTTGGGGGCACCTTGCCACTTGGTGGAATGAAAAGTTTGGGATGCCGAAAGGAGCCTCCTCGGGGAAAACGGGACGTTTTGTACCTGGAGACCACCCTAAATCGTATCGAATTAAAATGTGTCTTGGCCCAGAACAGGGGTGTCCAACCTTGGCGATTTTAAGACTTGCTTAAATATCCACTTTGGTGCACAGGAAGTTGGGGTGACTGTGATAACCCGTCTCACAGGGTTGTTGTGGGGAAAACGAGAGGCAGGAGTTTTAGGCATATTCGCTGCCTTGAGTGGACCAGATAGGCAGGCAAGCAGGCTAAGAACAAAAACACACGACAAGTGCAGCAGCAGCAGCAGGGCACAAGAGGCATCTGCCGAAAGCCTTGGGGGAGCCCAGGAGCATCAGTGGGGCGGGCAAAGAGGAGATGAAACTCAGCAGTCGGTGACCCCCAGATGAGGAGGAAGAGTATCTGGGGCAGGCCGAATGGAGGATGTAGGAGAGCACAGAAGAGGAAGCAGGAGTCGCCTCCTTCATTCTGAACTGCAGTTTCCCAAGTTTCCACAATGTGTTGCGTTATCATCTCAGGACACCCTAGACCAACCCTAGTCAAACTGCTGGCCCACCGGCTGGATGCGTCATGCCAAAACCGCACCCACCCCATTGCCAGCAATGGACAAAAAGTCACGACACGTCACGTGACGTTGCGAGTTTGACACCCCTGCCCTACAGAATTATAAAGAAGGGGTGGGTCTGCTTGACAGATTTATTTATTAAACCACTGCATGTATCTTCCCATCTGCCAAAAGGAACTCTGGGTGGTGAAGAAATTAAAAACATTAAACACCGTCATTCAAAACTGAACTCTCCCGAGGCACTGGGATAAATGCTTACACTCTCCCCCCCCCCCTGCTGTATGGTTGGTCCTGGGGAGGGCCACCCCCTGCCCCTGTTCACCGGCATGGGCACAGAGTGAGGTGCTGGGTCTCTGCTCCTGGGACGCTGGCCGAGACCACCTCAGAGGGGAGTGTGCAAACCATGAATCTTGACCCCTGCCTGGCACACCAGTCCCACGTGGCACGTGCCGCAGAAACGGGCACAGCAGAGACCTTCTGGAGGACCAGGTGCTGCACCCCTTCTTAGAGGAGCCACTTCCTTCTGCCCTCCAGATGCCCACTTTGGACTTCCGATTAGCTGGTGGGCTCTCTGGGAGGCACCAGCCTGGCGAAGGCTCTTTGTCCATGCTTCTCTTGGCCCAGGGAAGCCAGCAGCTGGTGCTGGTGCGTGGCCCTGGATCGGTGGCTTGCCCACAGTGAGGGCAGTTTAGGCACCCTTAACAACCCGGGGTCTGGGCGGAGCAGCAGTCCCAGGAGCAGCTGGGCCTGCCTTTAATTGGAGATCCTTTAATTGGCTCCTTGGGGAGGGAGGCCTCCTCCTGCCACCCTGCTCGGCCCAGATTTCTTTGGGCTGCCTCTGTGCAAAGCCTGGCATCATACCGGGCAGAGGTCGCCAGGGCCTGTTGTGGAACGGCGGCTGCCTCCTCCTCCTCCCTCGCTGGCTGCTCGCAGGACGGGGAGCTTTCCCTGCTCGGGCTCCACGGAGAACGGAGCGGGCAAAGCCTTGCTGCCCTCGGCGCCTCGCTCTACTACCCAGGGCCCGCACGGCGCCCCCAGGCGGGCTCCCTCCCGGGGCAAGGCAGGCGGAGAGCCGCCTCCCCAGCGCCCCCTGGCCGCCCGCGTCGCCCCCCTCGGCGCCCGTTCCAGGGACGGCTCCTGGCGGCCGCCCTTCAGCACCAGCGGCGCGGACAGCTCCCTTCTGCCAGCCGCCCGCTCTGCCGCCCGCGCCCCTCCCCCGCCCGGGGGCGCCCTCGCTCTGCAACCGGGCGCCCGACACGGGCAACGGGCGCCCGCTTTGTTTTGCCGCCGGGGTGGGGGGGGAAAGGGAGGGGCTGGACATTCCCGCCGCCGCCGCCTCCCCCGGCCCGCTAGGCTGGAGGAGTCGCGCCGCGCATCCGCAGTGGGGAGGGGGCGCTGTGGAGCCTCGCTCGGCCTCGCCCCTCCTCCTCCTCCTCCTCCTCCCGCCGCGCCGGAGCACGACGGGCTGGAGGGTATTGGCTGCGCCGCCCGCTCCCCCCCCGCCGCCGCAGCCAGGGGAGCGCAGACCCCCCCGCGCTGTTTACCGGGGCCCGGGCGGAGGAAGCGCGAGCGCGCCATGGCTGCTGCTGCTGCTGCTGCGGTTGCTGCTGCGAGCCTCTCCGGGCAGCCCCCGCAGTGAAGAGCCGCCGCCGCCCCGACCGGCCCGGCCCCGCCGCCCCTCGCCTCGTCCGCGGCGCCTCGCCTCTCGCTCGCCCCTGCTCGGCTCGGCTGAGCGGCGCGGCGCCCGGAGAAGATGGCGGATCGGGCGGAGATGTTCTCGCTCTCCACCTTCCACTCGCTCTCGCCGCCCAGTTGCAGGTAAGACGCCGCCGCCGCCGCCGCCCCTGCCTCCGCGGAAGGAGCGAGCCCGGAGGCAGCCCGAGAGGCCGGGGAGGGGGTTCCCGGAGCGCGGCTCCAACCCGAGCGACGCCTGGCCGATGCGGCTTCGAGCGCCTCCCGGGGCACGTCCGCACCCCGGGTGGAGCAGCTGGGCCTGGGAGCGGCGGCCGAGACGGTGCCTTCGGCCGAGCGTTGGGCGGCTCCTCGGGAGCAGCTGGGCCCTGGACGCGCCCGCCTTGGGACGGCCCGTCTGCTCCTGGGGTCCCTCCTCCCCACGGCCAAGGGGGTCTCCGGCCGCCCCCTGCCTGCCCGCCCGCCCGCCCGCCCTTCCAAGAGGCCGGTTCGGGCCGCTCCGCCTGATCCCCCCCCCGGGGCCCGTCCAGCCCTCCCTCCCTCGCTTGCCGTCGGTGTGGGGGGGGCGGCGGTGGTGGGCCCAGAAAAAGAGCGGAGCTGCTTCTCCTCCGGCCTGGAGGCCGCAGCGGCGGAGGCATTTCGCGGCTTTGGGGGCGCCGCTTCGTCGGCGCCCATCCGCCCCCCCCCTTCCTGACATGGAGAATTCGGCCCCGACCGGGCGGCTCTGGAGCGGCCTCGGAGAAGCGGGACCCCGCCCGCGGCAGCCCCCCCCGGCTCTTGCTCCGGCGCCCTGCGCTCCTTCCCCGCCCAGGGCCGAGCTTGGGCCTGGGGGGCGGGGAGGGGAGGGACGCTTATCCGGACCCTCCTTCGGAGGGGCACCAGGCCAAGCGCCGAGCCTTCCTGGCTGTGGGGAGGGCGCTTTAGGCACGCGTGGTCCTGAGGGGCCTGAGGGAGCCCTGCTGCTGCCCGCCCCACCCACAGGCAGCCTGGGCAGCTGGCAGACCTCCCCTCCCCTCCCCCCCCGGGAGGCGGCTTCTCCTTTCTCTCTCTCCTCGCCAGGCTCGGTCTGGCAGGGAGCCAGGGCTACCTCTGAGCTGTGCTCTCCCGGATGAGCAGCAGCCTCGCGGCGGCCCCTCTTGCAGCCCCCAGCCACGGTGGGTGCACAGAGGCCGCACAGTGCCAGCCCTGCCTTGTGGGGCTCCCTCTTCAAAGCCAGAGAGGGCCTTTGGGGCACTGGCCGTGGATTGGGGCAGGAGCAGGACCTCTTTCGGCTGGTCTTCTGGTCCTCCAAGCTGTGGAGGAGTTTTCCTTGGTGACCCCCAGATGCCGCCCTCCCTCTTGAGGTTCGTATTTGGGGAGAAGGACCCCAAGCCCAGCAGGATCTCTACAGGGAAGGGCAATCCTTGGTAGCTGGAAATCTGGTGTGTGTGTGTGTGTGTGTGCACGCGCCTGTTTGGGCAGGGGGAGCCCAAGGATGGATCCTGGGCTGGCTGTGAGAACCCCGAAAGCCTCTGGCTGGATCAGGCCAGCCAAGTCCGGCGTTTTGGTTTTCCCAGGCGCTGCCCAGATGCTGCCTCTGCAATGGGGGGACGGGAGAGGCCTCTTGGCCTGCTCTGGTTGTTCTCCGGAGGGGCCCTCTGGGGAGAGGCTGCCCTCGCCCAGAGACGTGGCTGCAGGGGAACCGGGGGGGGGGGGGCGGCGGCAAAGAACCAGGGCACGGCTAGAAGCTGAAGTGTTGGGGAGGCTGGGGAGCGACCAGAGGGAGCCCCGTTCAAGCCCACCCCAGGCCTCTTTCTCTGCTTAGCCAGGTGTGGGATAAAATCAAGGGAGAGCCACCCACAGGGCCCCATCGGCTTCTGGGGGAAAAATCAATTAAGTGAATCCATGGGACAGGCAGGAATGTTGTCAGGGGAATCCAGATTCCCCCTCCCCTTTGCTCCTTCTGGGATCTCTTCTGGACAAGCAAGGATCCTGGAGATCTGCTTTGGCACAAATTGAGAGGTGGGGGAGGGGAGGAAATGAGATGAAAGCCCGGATAGTGGAGTCTTTGGCAGATCTTTGGGAGTTGGGGGGAGGGGCTGGACTGAGCAACCCCACTGCACCCCTCCCAGTATGGAGCTGGCCTGGCCTCCTTAACTCGCAGGCCATCTGGGGTCACCAGGCATCCGGAGGGGGCCACAGAGAGTGTGTGTGTGTGTATTTTGAAGGCAAGAGTACAATTGAGGGGGTGGGCTCCCTGGTTCTGATGAAAGAGAAGTGGGTGCTGCAAGAGGGGGGGGAGGTTTGAGTTGTCTTTGGCCTTTTTCTCCTGAGGCGTGGGGGGGGGGAGGACAGTGTGAGGGCAGAAGGCTCTGGCCATAAACGTCTGCCGGCCCTTTAAGGAAGACCCTTAAGGATGAAGGGGGAGATTCTCCCATCCTCTTTTCCGGGTCTGGGACAGCTGAAAAGACAGAACCTGGTCAGCCATGGTCTGTATGGGATGCATACGTGTCTATATGCATAGTACATATATAGCCCCAGACCACATTTAGACAGCATACTGAATGGGCGGTCAATGTCAACGTTTCCTTCGGCCCCTCTGCGTGTCGTGCTTGACCCATTAACAGGGCAGCCAGGAATGATCGGGACTTTCTCTGTGACAAGATGCTCAGGATCAGGAAGGAGAGATTTTTACTGCGGTTGCAGAGGCATTGCTGGATCCCTGGTCGATCCCAAGGGGATCACTGCCCTTTGGAACAGCGTCTTGACCTTTCTGCTGTTTAGGAAGGTTTTGAAAGCTTCTCTTCTCCAGCAGGGCAAACTGTGAACTTACTGGGACATTGATATTTTGCATTTTTATCTTCCTGGGTGCTGCGGCTGTTTTATTACCTTACCCACTTGCAAGTGCTGGTCAGTTGGGTGCCCATCTTTTCATTCATTCTTTCGTTCGTTCAATCAATCAATCAATCAATCAATCAACCGGGGCCACTAGGCGTTCTGCTCAAAATTATTGGCCGGGGGGGGGGCATAGCAGGAGGCAGGTTCCTGGTTGCCCCAGGCCATGTCTGAATCTACCCATGGTGAAGAAGGGGGTGCTGGACCAGGAGCCCCACGGGTGGATTCAGACATGGCCTGGGGCAACCAGGAAGAGGAAGAAGGAGCTGGAGAGCTTCAGAGCATGGAGGAATGGGGGAAACATAAGCGTTTTTGATTGAAGCAGAAATTGTCTCTTGGAAGTTGGAAGTTGGGGGCTTCAGGAAATCCAGTTTATGTATTTGGGGCTTGCAGGTTTCACAGCAACTGCATTCAGATGACCCACATTTGGGCTCACGTGTGCTGCATGAACCTGGCTTTTCAGTCAGTTGTGTCACCTACTTCAGCTAAATGTGCTTTAATGGGAAACCTTCAAGCATCAATTTTGCTTCTCTGATCGCCCTCAAAGCATCCATGAATTACACCGGACAGCCCCGAACTGCTGTTTCCCAGGCCGGGGAGGGCCATTCTGTGCAGGGGGGGCAGAGATGTGGCCCACTTCCCCCTTGATCCCTTCAGGAGGTTCCTCCCCCCTCACTCGGGCGCTGAGGCAAGGGGGGAAGTGCTTGCTCAGGTGGGCACAGGTCAAGGTGACCCAGAGGGGTGAATACCGGCAGGCTTTGCTGGGTCAGTTTGTGACCCAAGCGGGGCTGGCGACTCCTTGGGCGGCTGGGGGGGGGGGTTCCTTAGGATTCTTCTGCGGGGGGCCTTGGCATCTCGGCTCCTGGCCGATCTTTCTACCCACGGCAGCTCTTGAAGAGAAACGGGGCTGTCTGGTGACTTCTGCTCTTTGTGATTGCGGTGACGTGCGGACAGCCACACATATGAATTCCTGCCCTTTGTGTCCCGATCAGTGTACACAGTCATGGCAGTGTGACAGGACACAATTAATGTTGCTACTTTCTGGGCAAGATCTGTTTAATATATACATATTTTAATCTTGCACTTTATATTTTAAATTTTATCTCATATAGTTTGCCTTATTTTCATTGTGAGGTCCTGACACGAATAAACCAACAGCTCTTTAAAAGACAACGAATTCTGAAATAATTTAAAAGAAATTAACCCAGAAACGGCCCTAAAATCATTATTCAGCCTATCCAGAGGGTTTCCCCTGGTGATGCCACAGAGTGACCCTGTGATAAGATAGGCAGCCAATGAATTATATAAATAATAAAAATTCATTTTTAGTTTCATCTTAGAGAGGCACAAGGGTCCCAGATCAGGACTTTTTCTCAACCCCGCCCACCTGGGACCCTGGGGGGGATCAGTATTGGCATCTTGATTGGGGGGGGGGGGTCAGCTGCACTTGTCCTCTTCTTCCTGGCCACCCCCTGCAAAGGGGGCTGCAGTCCTGCGAAGCTCAGGGGCACTTGGGCCTGCAATCTTCCCAGGGGTTCTGGCACCCCCTCCCTCCCTCACCCCCCCAGGGCTGGCAGGGCCTTCTCTCTGTTGGCGCCTGATGGAGCATCATGGCTTGTCCACCAGCCTCTAAAGCAGGGGTGGGGGGCGATGGCCTTTTTATGACTTGTGGACTCCAACTCCCAGAATTCTTCTTCCATGCTGGCTCAGGAATTCTGGGAGTCCACAAGTCATAAAAGGGCCATCGTTCCCACCCCTGCTCTAAAGGCAGCATCATGTTTTCCCCCATGGATTCCAACCGAGGCGTGTGGGGGCTGAAAGGGGTTGCTCCCCACTGAATTGATGACTGAAAGTTACACCCACGGGAGGGACAGGGTCATTACTATAGTTCCCATCATGCTATTCCAGGGAACTGAAATAGATCCGAGAGCTCAAAGCCATGTTCTGCTTTTGTTATGGAGAAGGAGAAGGGGGGGGGGTGTCTCGGCAATTGCATCACAGTTTCCCAGGTAGGAGGGCCCCCCATTCCAGAGAGCGGCCCAAGACAAGGAACTGCCCAGTCCCGAGCTGGATGGGGAGGAAGAAAGAAATCCAGGGTAGCCACACTGTAGAATCTCTCACATCCGCTATTTTAGAAGGTGATAACTTTAGCCTGGCAAGATTCTGTCCATTGGGCCTAAGCAAACAGAGGATTGGATTTGACGGTGTCACCTTTGGGCTCGGGCCTGGCAAGCCCTTGGAAGTGGCCCAGAGCAGAGAAGCCAGGCAGAGAATCTCCCCCCGGAGATTCTGAGGTGGAGACCCACTGGCTCACGTGTGCCCTGCCAGTGTGCCCAGGGCAGGGGTAGGCAACCTTGGCTCTTTTACGACTCGTGGACTTCAACTCCCAGAATTCCTGAGCCAGCATGGCTCAGCTTGGAAACCTCTCCCTTTCCCCTCAGCATGGCTGGCTCAGGAATTCTGGGAGTTGAAGTCCACGAGTCATAAAAGAGCCAAGGTTGCCTACCCCTGGTCTAGCCGGACCCAGAAGCAGATGTGCAAAAGCACGACAATTTGTGGACGAGGGTGGTTGTGCTGTCCTCCCGATGCCATGACCTGACCCCTGAGGATCCCCCCGCAACTGCCTGGCTGAGCTTCTGCAGATTCCCGCTCTGTTGGTCCTCGTCCTGGCAGCCTTGCCCGCTGGCACTTGCGCACACCACGGCCTGCCCTGCCCTCGGGCAGCCTCCCCGGTCTTGGCGCTGAGCTGCTGCTGGCCCTGCCCTGCCCTGAGGTGGAGACCCACTGGCTCACGTGTGCCCTGCCAGTGTGCCCAGGGCAGGGGTAGGCAACCTTGGAGTCCACGAGTCATAAAAGAGCCAAGGTTGCCTACCCCTGGCCCAGGGCCTCTCTGTGAGAGCTGCAGGTGGGCCTGGGAAGGGCCCCTCCTCCCTTCCCTGAAGACAGCAGCTGGTCAGGAGGGGTCAAGGCTGCCGTGAAGCTGCAGCAGCCCAGCAGATGGCTTTGTGTCCACTGGACAGGGGCACAGCGGAGAAAAGCATCTTTGCCACTCCCCAGGGACCGGTCCCTGGTGCTCCCAACTCGGTGTTTGCAACGGACGGGCTGCTCTGAACCTTTGGAGCAACATCCGAGGAAGGCAGGTTTCAGCAAATAAAATTGCAGCTGTGGCTGATTTTGTGGGTTTTCAGACATAAGCAAGTGCGCAAAGCTGAAGTCCTGATTGTCATTGGCTAAAAGTCCGCGGGTCACTTGAACTTCCTTGTTGTGAGAATTGCAGGGGATGCCGCAGCTCCTGTCAATCAGGTGCATTTCAGATCAGGGCTCTTGTCGGCTTTTCAGGTAGGCCAGGATGGGAGGCAGATGCCACAAGAACGCCTGGGGGGTCTGGGAAGCTGGGGGCCCTCTCGCCCCCCCCCAGAATCAAGGGGGGGGCGTTTTGAAGGGGAGATTTGAGATTTGAGATTTTATTAAATTTATACCCCGCCCTTCTCCCGGAGGACTCAGGGCGGCTTACAGCCAGTTTAAAACAGTGATACAATACAAAATTTAAAAAGATTAAAAATAACTATTTAAATTTGGCCGCTTCTACTAAAAATTTAATTTAAAACCCCTTTAAAATACCCCTAGGCCAGTCCTGCCTGC
>NW_015386944.1:453583-473014 GCF_001527695.2 Protobothrops mucrosquamatus
CCTCCCTCCCTCCTTTCCTTCCTTCCCACCCTCCTTCCTTCCTTCCCTCCCTCCTTCCCTCCCTCCCTCCCTTCCTCCATCCAACTGGCTGCTCAGAATACGGCCACCATCTTGGCCGGTGCAGGAAAGAAGGAGGAGGAGAATGAATGCAGCAGTTCCTCTTTGGGGAGGGCGGCTGTCTCCATTCCAGCCAGGAACCAGCTGGCCCTGTTCCTATCGTGCCCTTGAGCAGGTCACACACACCCCTGCTAACCTTGGCTAAAGCCACATGGGAGGCCCAGCTGGGCTAAGCGACGGGTCAACTGGAGAGGTCTTCCAAGAACTGAGTCTGGATCTGCCCTGCTCTTCTCCAGAGGTCTCCAAACTTGGCGATGCTGGCTGGGGAATTCTGGGAGTTGAAGTCCACATGTCTTAAAGTTCCAAGGTTGGACCCCCCCCCCCGGTATGCTGTCGCCCGCCTGAGCAGGAGTTGGACTAGAAGATCTCCAAGGTCCCTTCCAACTCTCTACTACGCTGTGCTCAGACACCCCAAGGAAGGTCCCTCTGGCCAGGCCAGGCTTCAGGTGGCCCCACAAGAGCAGGTCCCCTTCCTCTGAACCCCCCGGCCCCTTTCCCTGCTGTGCTGCTGGTCTCTGGGCTCCCTCCGGCGGGAGGCACGGAGAAGGGCAGTACGAGTGGTGAGGGCGCTCTGCACATGGCCACTCACGCCTTTGTTTTGCAACGGTGTAGGTTTTCCCCAGTTGGATCTGGCGATGATTCAAGGACCCCATTTCAGCATCAGTTAAACCTTCGGGATGAGCACTCAGCTTCGCAAAGGAGAGCTTTTATTTTTAAGTGGTTCCAAGGCATTGCCAGCCTCGTAAAAGGGGCAGGAGAACCATCCAGCCTCAGAAAGCAATCGGAGAAGCAGGGTGTCTTGGGGGGGTCGGGCACCTCCCTCCCCCCAGGATGGGAGACTTGGCAGGACAAGTGGGGAGGTTGTTTGAGGGCCCAGCAACTCCACCAGATCAAGCTCTGCCGTTAATGCACCCAACAGACTTCCTGTATTTCAAATTCAATTCAGGATGCTTAGAGTATGAGTGAGTTAATAATTTAAAAATATTTCCAGGATCTCACAAAGCCACTCCTGCTAAAGAGTGAATGCCCATCACCCCTGAGGCTTTTTTATCCTCCTCAGTTTAACAGAATAACAGAGTTGGAAGGGACCTTGAAGGCCTTCTAGTCCAACCTCCTGTTCAGGCAGGAAACCCTATGTACCATTTCAAACAAATGGCTTTTCTTAAACATTTCCAGTGTTGGAGCACCCACAACTTCTGGAGGCAAGCTGTTCCAGTGATTAATTGTTCCCACTATCAGGAAATTCCAGGTTGCTTCTCTCCTTGATGAGTTTCCACCCGTTGCTTCTTGTCCTGCCTTCAGGCGCTTTGGAGAATAGCTTGACTCCCTCTTCTTTGTGGCAGCCCCTGAGATATTGGAAGACTGCTATCATGTCCCCCCTCGTCCTTCTCTTCATTAAACTAGACAGACCCAATTCCAGCAACCGTTCCTTGTATGTTTTGGCCTCCAGTCCCCTGATCCTCTTTGTTGCTCTTCTCTGCCCTCTTTCTAGAGTCTCAACATCTTTTTTACATCGTGGTGACCAAAACTGGATGCAGGATTACCAAGGCCTTGTAAAGCGGTACTAACATTTCACATGATCTGTTAATGCAGCCTAGTTTCAGGGAGACCCTTTCCCTGCCTGCTTGAGGTTGCCCCATTGAAGGTGTTTTGCTCATGGCAACACACACGTTAGCACTGCCCACTGGATAGGCGGCCAAGTCATCCTTGAGTGCCTGAAGGCAACGGGTGCCTGTCCGGAGCTGGACGCAGCTTCTCTGGGATCCACAACCTCCCAGCTGAAGCCTGAAGCGGCCTCTCCTTCCGGCTCCTGCTTGCCTTGGCCCCGTGGCTGGTGCTGCTTCCTCACCTGACCCTCCAGGGATGACCCGGAGGCCATTTATCCTGGGGACGAAAGGGCGGCCCTCTCTGGGCCTCTCTGCACACCTGCCAAGCGCTTCAGAGTCGTGTGAAGGGCATGGCGTGGAAAAATGATGACACGTCTAAGTATTGACAGCAAAAGAGCCACGTTATGTTGAAAACGTTAATTGCTAGTAACTGGGATGACCTCATCCTGCTTCTTGGGGCCTGGATGAGGCAGACATCCCAGAGTTTGCCAGGTTAGCGCTGGTGGGGGATTGCTGGGAAGATGGAGACAGAAAAGACCCCGGCCACGAGGGAGATGCTCTTCGTTGAGGTGGCAGTTTGGGGGCAGGGGGCGACTCTTGCCCACCTCAGTCTGCCAGCCACAATGAGCTCTGAAAATGGTGTCAATGGCCAGAACAACCAGGCAGGATACAAACTGCAGAAGAAGACAACGGCAGGGCTGGAGGTGTGTTGCTCACAATTGGGCGACTCCAGCAGAGCTCGGCCTGGAGATGTGTGTCTCCCCACCCATGGGAGGAGAGGGCCATCATGAGCCCCACCACCGCCTCCGGAAAGGGCAAGACGTCCAGAGGGCTAGCCGTGCTGGGTCAGCTCGTGGGCAAGATCCCCTACCGGGTGGGCTGGCAAGTTACCTGGCCTGAAGCAGCCCCAGGGATGGGCAGGAAAGGTCCCCTCGCCCAAGCACCAGGCCTGGATTCTGCCAGCTGCTGGCCCCTTTCATTGGGATTGGGGAGGGGGCTCCCCCAGACCTCCATGCCCTCCTTGTCCAGCTGTCCTCTGTGACCAGGGGCCTGGGATTGGGGCCTTCAGGCTGACCACCAGGGGTTGCTCTGCCTTGGCTCAACGGGTTGTGTGTGTGTGTGGCACCAGGGAAGGGAAACCTTGGTAGAGTCTGCGGCTTCCTTGCGGCTTGTCCTCCACCCCTCGGATCTCAGCTGAAGACCCTCCGAGTGAGAGGCGGCCCTTAAGGCTCTCTGGGCAGCCCCTGGACCGCCAAGGGGCCAGCCCCCTTCCCAGGCAGGGGTGGCGCCTCCAGAGGCATCTCCCCAGGGTGCTGAACTGGCCCGTCCGCCTTCTGCATTTGGCCAGCACCGAAGACCACAGACTAGCCCAGGGCTAGGCAAGCTTGGCTCTTTTATGACTGGTGGACTTCAACTCCCAGAATTCCTGAGCCAGCCATGCTGAGGGGAAAGGGAGAGGTTTCCAAACTGAGCCATGCTGGGTGAGGAATTCTGGGAGTTGAAGTCCACCAGTCATAAAAGAGCCCAGGTGGCCTAGCCCTGGGCTAGCCAGACCAGCTAGGCCTGCCCCACCCCTTGAAGGCCTCCGGTGGAGCCTTTCCTGGAGAGGCCCTGGGCTTGCCCAGCCTCCCCCAAGCGAGGCATGGGCCTCCCGGGGCCTCTGCCCCCCTCCAGCCCCCTTGGGTGGGTGGGGCTTTTGCTGCAGTCCTGGCTTTCCATCTCGGTTACATGATTTGAATGTATAGATTAGGCCAGCATTTCTGGCTTTCAAAGGCCCGGTTTCCATAACAACCATATTCCCATCAAGTTGCTTAACTCTTCCACTGCTGGACCAGCCTCTCCGCCCAGGTGGGCTTCCCCCAGATTGCCTGCTGGAGGGGCTCCTGCAGGTGGGGGAAATTAGCACACTTGGCTCCCCCCCCAGCAAGAAGTAGTTCTCCTTTTTGGTTATGGGGGGTGGGGACTTCTCGCTGCCCCATAGAAGGTAGCAAGGGCAGGGCAGGAGATGCCCAGGGAGTTTCTGCTCCAGCAAAAGAGACTCTGGGGTCCCCCCAAGGGGGGGGGAGGGAGAACGGGGCTCCCCCCTCCCTCATCCGCCACCGGCTCAGCTGCTGCAATTAAGGCTAATTGCAAGAAGGAGAGCAAAGGGCCGCCTGTTTTTCCAGGCCCAGCGAGTCCCCTGGTAGGTGAGGGGGAGGGAGGCGGTTGAGGTTTCCAGTCCTCATGGGGGTCTCCTCCTGCTCTCCTTGCAGACCCCCCCAGGACATCAGCCTGGAAGAATTTGACGACGAGGACCTGTCCGAGATCACAGACGACTGCGGCATCGGCCTGAATTATGACTCGGATCACAACGAGAAGGTGAGCGGAGCCGGCAGGTGGGGGGCTATGGCAAGGGGGGGTGTCTGCCCCTCTCATTTGACACTGGAGGACCCCACAGTTCACCTTGCCCGACCTTGCTGCTTGCCTCTTGCTCTGTGGGGGTGGGGAGGATCTCCCCTCTGGATGGAGAGACCTCCATGCATGAGTGGCCTCCACCCACCCTCCCAGGAGACCCCCAGCGGGGGGTGGGAGGGGGGCAGAAAGCCTGCTCTCTTCTTTAAAGGGGAGCTGCTGGCTCAGAAGAGGGGGGGGGGAAGCCTGGCTTGAGCCTGACCGTTGTGTGCTGGTCAGCTGGGTCTTGTCCCTTCAGCATACTTGGGTCACAGCAGCAAGGAGGAAAAGGGAGCTGAGATTCAATGCAGAGACCACCCACCCAAATCGGTCCTGGGGGAGGCCATGAGCAGGGTGCAGGGTGGGAAGTGACCCACCAGGAGGCTGAATCAGCTCTGGAAGGATCCCACTCTACCGTCCAGGCCATTGAGCCAAGCCCCCCCCCCTTTCTCCCAAATGACACCCCTCCTTAAAGACCCCCCTAGAATGTGAATTCTCTGCCTGCCCATCCAGATCTCTCTCTCTATGGTCATGATCATGGTGATTGGGGGATCCTTTGAAAAGACCAGCCCAGATTCCAGAACCCCACCTGTCCTCCTACCGGACCCCGGATGATGTTGCCAGCAACATCCTAGCTTGTGTGAATGCCATTGGCCTAAGAACTGAGACAGCAGTGGGGGCCCTGAATGCTGCCAGTCGGCCTTCCTGAGTGGCGGGGGGCAGCCCACTTGAGAGACCTCCCGCAGGATCCTTGAGCCCAGAGCTGCCCCTGGCTGGGTGGGTGGGCCACGTCCCCTCCTGCTCCTCCCCTCGGCCACGACCTGCCTTTGCTTCCACCCAGGACTGCCTGGGGCTGGGCAGGGGGGAGCAGCCCCACCCCACCTGCACCTTCCAGGAAGACTTCCAGGAGTTTGAGATGATCGATGACAATGAAGAGGAGGAAGAGGAAGAGGAGGAGGAAGAGGAGGGGCTGGAAGAGGCACCCCCCTCCCCTTCGGGGTTGCTGATACCTTCGCCCACCCCCGAGGACACCCAGAAGCTCCGTCCCACCACCCTCAACTTGACCGTCACGAGCACCCAGGTGAGGGGGGGGGCTCCTGGCGGGGGGGGGGAACTGAGGCTGAGAGAGCTGCAGCCCTGAGAAAAGCAGCTTTGCTCTCAGAAAGGGGGGGGCGGCAGCCGGGTCATTGCAGACCCGTCCGAGTTTGAGAGGCGCATCCGGCACGGAGCTTGGGATGGGAAGCCAGGAGGCTCCGATGCAGGCAGTCCTCGATTTACGACAGTTCGTTTAGTGACCGAAGTTACAGTGGCACTGAAAAAAGCGACTTAGAGCCTGTTTTCACACTTACGACTGTTCCAGTGTCCCCACAGTCATGTGGATCGAAATTCGGACACTTGGCTACCGGCTCGTGCTTACGACGGTCACAGCGTCTGGGTGGGGACACGTGACCCCCTTTTGTGACCTTCTGACAAGCAACGTCAATGGGGAAGCCAGACTCACTTAACGACTGCGTTGCTAACTTAACGACTGCAGTGATTCCCTTAACGACCGTGGCAAGAACAGTCATAAAATGGGGCAAAACTCACAACAGAAATTTGGGATTTAATAGCAGTCGTAAGTCGAGGACTACCTGTACAAAGAGAGGGAAATTTGCGCAATGCATCAGGCCAACAGAAAGGTTGCTTGGGGGGGGGAGAGGACCCTGGACTCCTCCCGGCGGGTGCCTGGGCTGAGGGCCTCCGTGGGGGGGGGCTGCTCAGGGTGTCTCCGGGAGGCGCCTGCCCCACTTAGCGGGCAGTGTGGCTCCAGCAGCCTTTCTGCCTCATGAATAAAGCATGGCAGAAGACGCAGGGCGGGCAGGTAGCCGAAGGAGGCAGCGCCCTCCCGCCCTGGCAGAATCTGGAGCGCTTCAGGGCGAGCAAAGAGAAGCCGAGGCCGGGAGGCTGAGTCTGCAGGGCTTCCAACTCTGTTAAACCAACTGGGGCTGCCCAGCTGGCTCTAAGTCCACCTGCATTTACTGGGCTTGGCGGGACCACTGAGGGTGGGGCCTCCAGGCAGCCTGTACCCCGCATAGCAAAGGGGCACCCCACTCTGGTTTTCAGAAACTGATTTTTTTAAACGACCCCTTGATGAAAACGAGGAGTCGTCAGTGGGGGAGGGAGTGGGGGAGGGGCTCCTGCCCATCAATTAAATGGAGCCCTGTGGGGAGCGACTTCCTGGGGGGGCGGCTTTCTCTGCCAAGAGACTGACCGTGCAGGGATGCCAGCAGAGGCGGGCTGGGTGGCCACAGGACAGGTGTCAGGTGGGCAGCCGAGGCGGCTGGCCTGGCCAAGGTCACCTGCATGGGCACCGGAGGCAGCGGGAAGCCTCCCAGAGTCCCAGGCCACGAGGACAGCTGTACGGGAGGTGCCCGCCTTCAGGGAACTCCCAGGAGGGGAGGCGGGCTCTCCTGCCGTCCTTCGGCTGGGCTTGACCTCTGCGCTGAGCCACGAACGGTCACTCATGGCACCGCAGGGCTCCATTTAACTGGTGGGCAGGAGCCCCTCCCCCACTGGCGATGCCTCTGCTTCACAGCCGCGGTTTTCATCAAGTGGTTCATCCTTTAAAAATCCATTTCTGCTTAAGCTCCTGCGGGATTTTTGAGCAGTTGTATTCCCGTTTATGTCACAGGCCCATCACTAATCCCCCCCTCCCGAGATTAAGGCTCCCCCCCTCTGAGCTTCTAATCTGCCAATATGTTGACTTTCAGCTGGTTTCAGACAGACATCTGGTTATCTCCCTTTTCATGGAGGGCTCTAATCTCCTTAGTTGATCCTGAACGTTATTTTGCAAGCATTTGAAATTAAGGATGTTGTACAAGAGTTTGCAGGTTCTGTTAAGTCTCCTTTTTTCGGTATTGAAATGTAGATTGACCTCTTCCAATGGGTCAACGAGAACCCCTGCGCTCTTCTCCAGATCTCCTTAGTTGATCCTGAACATTATTTTGCAAGCATTTGAAATTAAGGATGTTGTACAAGAGTTTGCAGGTTCTGTTAAGTCTCCCTTTTTCGGTATTGAAATGTAGATTGACCTCTTCCAATGGGTCAACGAGAACCCCTGCCCTCTTCTCCAGATTTGCTGCCGTGGTTTGGTTAGAATATTGATGGATTCCTGCGGATGGCTGTCTTTCTCCTGATAACTCCTTTGATTACATGTTTATGCCCACTTTTTCTGCAAGGGGGAAGTTACTCATTTCTTTTCCTTACCCCCCTTGTTTTACAAAGACCCAGCCTTTTGTGGAGACCTAGCATTTAGAAAGGGAAAAATAATTATTAAAAGAACCCAGTAATTAAAGCCACGAAACTGACTAAGCAGCAGCCTCTTTCTAACCCCACATCAGTATTGAATAAGGAGGAGGAAACTTCTGATTAAAGGAATTTGAGCAGTACCGTCACGAGAAGGACGAGGTGAGGATCCAGTCATTTGGGAAAGACACTGCCGGCTGTTTTATACAAACAGTATTAAAAAAAGGAAGGATAAAATTGGTGCAAAAGCAAGGCAGTTGCCATACCAACATGTCTTACATTCCCAAATGTAATGATAGATTGTGGAAGTTGTTAGACGAACAAAGCAATGAGAACAGCGTTGTGATGCTGACTGGGGACGGAGCAAGCCACGAGGGACTTTAGAAAATTGGCTTAAAATCAACGGTGCCTGAGGGTCAGGAGTTCAGTCAATCAATCCTTTTTTGTCGGTCCAAGAGCTGCATCAAACAGAGGCAGTCGGAGAAGCAGCAGATTAAAAAGATGGAACATCATCTTGGGTTACCTGCTAGATGTCAATTCTGTAGATCAGGGGTCCTCAACCTTGGCCACTTTAAGACTTGTGGACTTCAACTCCCAGAATTCCTCAGCCAGCAAAGCTGGCTGAGGAATTCTGGGAGTTGAAGTCCACAAGTCTTAAAAGTGGCCAAGGTTGAGGACCCCTGCTGTAGATAATATTCTAGCACAAACGTCTCCGAACTTGCAGCTTTAAGACTTTAAAGTTTGGAGTCCCCTATATCTCCTGGGATAATTCCAGTCTTAAGGCTAAAATCATAATGTCATTCAAAACCAAAACGACTCCGAAGATAAAAACCCAAAGCTGGAGAAACTCTATGGCATGACGTTAAGAGTCCATCAAAGATTTAAACTCTACATTTAAAAGTGCTGCAAGAGGTCAGGGAGCAGCATGGATTCAGCAAGAGAGCCGCTTTGAAACGGGACGGGTGGCAAATAAAATGGAATAAATAAAACGGAGTCGGCTGTTGCCCACCTGCTGATGCCTTTGTGTCCCTCTGGGGGCATCGGACACCCGTCACGGTCAGGACTCGCCGCTGTCCGAACCGGGCTGGGCTTTTGGCCAGTGCCTTTGCTTGGGCCACCCAGTGCCGCTTCCTTGTCTGGGCAACAGTTTCGCAAAAGGCTGGGGAACTTGGCTGAAGAGTCACAGCTGCCCTTCCTGCAGGCTGCTTCTGGGCTTCCTCGGCAGACCCCGGGGTGCAAAGGAGCTGATGCCCACTGGTGGTTTTGTTGTCCCCTTTACAATACCAGCTTCCATGGAGTCCCAGTTCTGCCACTCTCCCGGTTCTGATCCGGGGCCTTGAAGACAGCTGAGCCGCGTGCCAAGATGTAAACTGGGGACTTTCCCCTTAAAAGCTGCCCCCACTGAGTTGCTCTCTTCTCCCCCCCCCATGACAGGATTCCCTGAACAACAACAGCGGTGGTGGCAACGTGGCTCCCCCCCTGCAGCGGGCCACGTGGCAAGAGACTCTGCTGCACTCTTCCTCTTCTTCTTCCTCCTCCTCCTCCGTCTCCCACGCAGGTGAGTCCCCCCATTTCTTCTAGGGAACCAAAGACCCAGAGGTCAAGGGGGGGGGGCTTTTGGCTTGGCTCCCTCATGCCCTGCTCGGTCCGATTCTGTGTAGACCTTCCAATCTGGTGGGGAGTTTTCCCAAAGAGTCCTGGGGCAGAGGGGGCACAACGCCCCCCTCTGGAACAGCCCCTGTTGGAGAGAGGAACAAGCATCAAGCGATTGATTGAGAAACATTTTTAACATGAAACAAAGATTTCAACGCTTTTTCCCTTGAAAACACAAAGCAGCTCACAATGAGCAAATCCTTCCCCACCAGTTGATCTAATTCTCCTGTGTCTCCACTGGGAGACCCCCAGAAGTGTGTGTGTGTGTGGGGGGTCTGGCCTGGAAAATGCAAGGGGAGTTGAAGCTGACCAACCACTCCCCTGCTGCGTCCCCATTTGCCAGGAGGGGAGATACCCAGCTGAGGCAGGGTGCCTAGCCCGAATTCAGCAGGTGCCCTCTACCGGAGCTGGGGTGGGGATCGGTGGGGGGGGGGCAGAACCCTCCCCTGCCCTTCTTCCTCCCTTCCAGCCATCCGGGGAGGAGGGCACTGAACTGCGTTAAGGAGATTTCAGATCTCCGTCTACCAGATTAAAGACACGGGCTGGAGATTCCCACTGTATCATGCTGACATGTCCCTTTATTTTTGGTCGGGAAAGAGGGGGGAAAAAATCCCCCTGACTCTCATAGGATCAGGACGCTGCCTTTGATTCAGTTTCCAGGCTTGTATTAAGAACGTAAAATGGTGGCTCAGTTTTTCAAGGCCTAAACGGAGCTGTTGGCTTTCCTCTGCAGAGCGACCGTCTCCCTTGCACGCTTGTCTCCAGGATGGACCCTGCAGGGACGTCCAGAGCAGCGAAGGGCCGGCTCTGCCCCAGGCCCCTTGCAAGCCCCCAGTTTTTGATGCCGAAGGCAATAGCCAGGGTCTGCAGAGAGGCCTCCCTGGGGGGGAGGATTATAACATGAACGTTGTCTCCAGTGACGCCAACCCGCAACCTCCCTCTGTCTTGACCAGCGCAGCATCTGGGAAGCCTCCTGAAGCTCGGAGCAGCCCTCCACCCCTGAGTTCGGCCTCCCAGCCCCACAGTTGCAGCCCTCACAGGTCCCCTGCCACAGAGAGCTACTGTGCCCAGTTTCAGAGGGATGCTGTGGCATGCCAGGAGAAAGAGGAGAGAGCCGGCTTGGCTGGGAACCCAGCAGGACACAGATCCCCTGTGGGCGTGCTCCGTGCCCCACTCTCTCAGGATGAGCCTGCCAAGCGCCCTGGGGACGGTGCGCCCAGAGAGTCCCATTCCTTAGTATCCCACGCAAGCCCAGTACGAGAAGTGGCTGCCCCACTGAGCTCTGAGGGAGAGGGCACTTTGGGAGGGCTGCCCTCTGCTTCCTCTGATACCACGTCTCCCTCCTCGGACCCCGGCATAGAGGCCGATCTCACCAGCCGGTCCTCCAAGGCCTTCCACCCGTGCATCCAGCACAGCGAGGACCTCAGTTCCCCCAGCTCCGACTCTGATGTGGAAGGGGAAATCGAGGCAGCCTTTGCATCCAGTGGGAGCCGCTTGGCCAGCAACATGATCTCCAGCATCTCCGAAACGGAGCTGGACCTGAGCAGCGAGAGCAGCAGCGGCCGTTCCTCCCACCTCACCAATTCCATCGAGGAGGCCAGCTCCCCGGGCTCCGAGGCCGACCTGGAGGCTGACCTGGAAGCCCCAGGTGTGATGGGCCTGAAGGGTGCCCTCCTGCTGGGTGCCAAGAAGGAAGAGGAGGGCACGCAGCTGCCTGCAGATGAGAGCCTGGCCCCACTCAAAATAGAGGAGCTCTACGAAGATCCCTCGGTCCCCGTTGACCAGGCCGAGTTGCCTCCTTCGGGCTGTCTGGAACTGGAGATCAACCCCGACCACAGTCTGGAGAGCCTGCGACGGTCCTTCTATCTGCCAGTAGGGCGTCAGCTCCTGCGCGACGGGGCGGAAGAGGAAGGGAACAGCGAGTACGATTCTGAATCGGAGTCGGAGTCGGAACCGGATCTGAGTGAGGATTCAGACTCCCCCTGGCTGCTTAGCAACCTGGTGAACAAAATGATCTCGGAAGGCTCCTATCCCATCAAGTGTGCCGATGAATGCTTCCAGGCAGCTCACTCCCTCTCCGATACGATTTCTCCGGCCTCCGACCTGGAGCCGGAGTTGCCCAGTGAGGCCCTGAATGACGCCCAGCCCTGCTCCCAGCAGAGCATCGAGCTGGTGGACATGGAGACGCTGCGCTGCTCGCTGCAGGGCGCTGAAGAGGCGAAGCCGCTGGAGGCCCAGCCTGCGGTGGGAAAGGGGCCTCAGGCAGGGGACAGGGGGCCCTACTTGCTCATGAGCAGCTCCACCAACGATGTCATCGCACCCGTCTTCCCAGGGCGGCCCTACTCCGTCTGCTGTGTCAACCCTGTGGCCCCCAAAACCTTCCCCCCCAGGGAGCCCCCCGGCAAGGAGGAGGAGGAGGAGGACGAGGACGACTGTGCCATTGATGGGGACCTGGACTCAGGCATCTTGGAGGACAACGACATGATCGACGACATCCGGTTAGAGCCCAAGGAAGGCCTGGATGTCTCCACCGCCAAGACCAATCGCTGCTTCAGCTTGTCCTACTCCCCCGAGGAGGACGGTGTGCCCTGCTTGGGCAGCCTGAAAGGGTCCCCTTTTGCCGAGGAGCTCTCCCTCCCGCCACCCACCATGATGCTGGACGACTCCCTGGCCTACGACTCGGTCAAGTACACCCTGGTCGTGGACGAGAACACCCAGCTGGAGCTGGTCAGCCTCAAGCGCTGCACTTCGGTGCTGAGCGACGACAGCGAGCTGCTCCGCGCCTGCGACGCCACCGACCCGGAGGACGCTGCGAGCGACTTTGGGGAAGGGCTGGTGGTCCCCGACGGGCGCAGCTCTTCCTCAGAGGACTCCTCCCCGGAGGCCGACCTCCATTTCTCCAAGAAGTTCCTCAACGTCTTTGTCAACAGCACCTCCCGCTCCTCAAGTAAGTGTCGGACGGGAGGGAGGGACAGGGAGGGAAGCGGAGCTTGGAACAGCCCCCGCTGCATCCCCACCACCACCCCGGTTCCTTTGGACACGCGGGTAGTCCTCGACCTGCAGCCATTCGTTTAGTGGCAGTTCAAAGTTGCATCATCACTGAAAAAAGTGACTTATGACCATTTTTCACACAACCATCGCAGCATCCCCGTGGTCATGGGATCAAAATTCAGATGCTTGGCAACTGGCTCATATTTGTGATGGTTGCAGCGTCCCCTTTTGCGACCTTCTGACAAACAAAGTCCAGGGTAAGCCAGATTCACTTAGCAACCATGTGACTAACTTAACAACCGCAGTGAGTCACTTCAAGCAAGAAAGGTTGTAAGGTCGTAAAATGGGGAAAAACTCAATAGCCGTCTCACTTAGCAACAGAAATTTGGACTCAATTGTGGTCATAAATCGAGGACTTCCTGTATTTTCTTTGCTCTCAAAGACTCTAACCTTTGCTGTCTCCTCCAACATATTTTGCTGGCTGAGCCAGTGCGTCCTGCTGTACCTGGGTGATGGGTTTTTGTCCTCCCGGAGGTTGGTGGCCTCCCCCGCCCTGGCTGCCCCCTCCCTTGAGCAGCCCTCCCCCCTCCCCCTCTCCTCTGCTTCGGCTTCTCCAGCGATGCCTTCTCTGCCCCCAGGCACCGAATCCTTCGGCCTGTTTTCTTGCATGGTGAATGGAGAGGAGCGTGAACAGACCCACCGAGCCGTCTTCAGGTGAGCTGCGGGGGGGGGGGAGAGAGAGACACTCTGGGGTGCCCCTCATCCAGGGCAGGCAGTTGGGGGGGTCAGTGAGGGAAGGCAGAAGCCCCGTGAAGAAGAACCGAAGTTCAGCCCCTGGAGCCAAGAGCCCCTCTGACCACCTCCCGGGTATAACTGGAGCGCCTGCAGGGTGTCTTTCCTCCGTGTTCCGGACCTTCCGCTGCCCATTGGGCTGGCCTGGAATCGGTTGAGGTCTCCTTTAAGAGGTCTTTGTTTGCCATGCGGGTGTGTGTGTGTGTGTGTGTGTGGAGCGTCAGAGTCTCCGTCATCTGGGTCATGGTTGTCCCAAAGGTGCTTTTTCCCCCCAAAAAAGGACTTTCTTGGGGTTTTTTTCCCCTTGAAAACATTTCCCTTCTCATCCAAGAAGCTTCTTCAGTTCTATCTTCAGTTCTTCAGTTAGAACTGAAGAAGCTTCTTGAAGGAGAAGCGAACCGTTTTCAAGGAAAAAGTCCAAGAAAGCCCCGGTGCCTTCTGGGAGAAAGCACCTTGGGGAGCACTGGCATTAATGTCTGTGGGCCAGGAACAGAGGAGCAGGGGGGGCAGGCTGGCCCCACAGGAGGAGGCAAGCGGGGCCAGGGGGCTACAGTTGTGCAGCTCTCCTGAAATCCCCCCCCCCCGGTGGCTGTTCTCCCTTCCAGGTTCATCCCTCGCCACGAAGACGAGCTGGAGCTGGACGTGGACGACCCGATCCTGGTAGAGCTGGAGGAGGATGACTACTGGTACCGGGGCTACAACATGCGCACGGGGGAGCGTGGCATTTTCCCCGCCTTCTATGCCCACGAGGTGGTGAGCCAGGCCAGGGACGTGGCAGGTACGCTGCAGGGGACGGGCAGGACGAAGGGGGAGAACCTTCCTCTGGGGCTGCCCATGGTGGGCCTTGCAGAGTGGCCTCACTTTACAAAGCAGCACTAACACTTCACACGATTTTGAGTCTGTGCCTCTGTTTATACAACCGAGGAGCGTATTAGCTTTTTGGGCTGCCGCCACACATGGTTAAAATCCATAGTTGTGGTGCTTTCAGTACGTGACGTGAGGAGGAAACCCAGGCCTCTGCCACGAGGACCTTGCAGTCTAAAAACGCAGCATTGCAAAGCAGGATGAAGACTTGGGGGGCCTGGGGATCCCCCATCCTTTCAGTTGATGCTCCAGAGGTCCCTAAGGAGATGAAGATGGTGGGAAAAGGCACAAAGCGGGGCTCTGTAGCCCCCTCCAGAGAAGTCCAGGCTTCTTCCAGACTCATCCCCCTTTTTGGCGTGGTCCTCCTGGGGGTGCCGGGGGGGGGGAAGCGTCACCGCAGGAGGCCAACCGGGTGTGAGTCTGGGCATTCCTTGCAGGCCTGAAGCGGAACCCCTGCTGGGTGGAACACTTCAACGTGCAGTTCCTGGGCTCGGTGGAGGTGCCCTACCACCAGGGCAACGGCATTTTGTGTGCAGCCATGCAGAAGGTGAGCCCTGCGGGGTGCTGAGGGGTGTGTGTGTGTGTGTGTGTGCGCGTGCCAGGGCTGCCTTTGCACGGTTGCGCCTGCACAACCCTAAGCAAGAGTCAGTGCAGCACAACAGCCACGTTCACAGACCACCCAGCAGCCTTTTTCCAGCTTCTGAAATTTTATTTATTTCGTATGGGGTAACAGAGTACAGCATTAGGGCATAAAATTCACAAAAAACAGCATATCAAATGTGCATCAAAATATAAAACACGATTACACTGAATTTCTGTGGAGATTCGGTCATCCAGGTCCTGGTTGTCCCAAAGGTCTTTTTCAAAAGGCCACTGGACTTTCTTGGTTTTTTTCTTGGAAAACATTTCGCTTCTCATTCAAGAAGCTTCTTCAGTTCTTCTCCAGAACTGAAGAAGCTTCTTGGGCGAGAAGTGAAACGTCTTCAAGGAAAAACCAAGAAAGTTCAGGGGCCTTTTGAAGAGGCACCTTCGGGATTATAGTGAATTATTTTAAAAACGGCCAATATGAATGATGAATAACATTATGAATAAAATTAAATTATATATGAGCGGTTACTAGAATGGCTAAGCCTACGGCCGGATATTTAGACCGTTTAGCCATTGGGCAGCACTGCCCTTGAGGCGATGGGGTTCTTACAGAGCTCCAGGGTGCCGTCTGGAGGGGTTTCCTTCACAATCGGAGGCAAAGTTTGTGCCATGTTCCCACAGCATCATCTGCCAAGCCCCGCTTTGGAGTTCCAATATTGGCACCAGGCATGGCTGATGTGGGTCCGGCTGAGCGCCCCCCAGCTTCTTGGGAGCTCAGAGCCAGAGGGGGGGGCTTGTACTGGATCAGACACCAATTTAAGCAGATCTGGGTTAAAAGTCGCCCATTCCTGGCGCCTGGCTTATCTCAGAATCTTCTCTAATTGCTGTCCCAGTTTCCATGGCAAGTTCCGAGATTTGAGTCTGTGTGTTTGATCGTGACAGTCCTCGTGTGTAGACAATAATCGGCTGGGTCCCATTTCTGCCCGTCCTTCTCTTCTTCCGGCTTACGCGATGGCTTGGTTGACGCCACGTGCTGAGCCAGTAGCAGTAGCCCTTAGACTTATATACCACTTCACAGTGGTATATAACTGCCCTCTTTAGGCAGTTTACAGAGTCAGCATCTTGCCCCCCATAACAATCTGGGTCCTCATTTGACCGACCTCGGAAGGATGGAAGGCGGAGTCCACTTTGAGCCAGTCAGGATCGAACTGCCCAACTGCTCGCAGCCGGCAGTGGGCAGAATTAGCCTGCAGTCCCGCATTCTAACCACGGTGCCACCCATGCTGTGCTGGAAGGAACCCTTGCGTGGTGCTTAACACGGGTGCTCCCTGCTCTGGCACGCCTGGGTGCCCACCCCTTGACCCAAACCCCGTGTTAGGCTCACCTGGCGAAGAGGCTGAGGTTAACCCGTTGCGAAGGGTCTCCCGTGCAGGGTCCTGCCTGCTAGGGCTGAGCGCTGCCCTGCTGCTCCTCTCTGCAGATTGCCACCACGCGGAAGCTGACCGTCCACCTGAGGCCTCCGGCCACCTGTGACCTGGAAATCAGCCTGCAAGGCATCAAGCTCATTCTGACCGTCAACGAATACAGTCAGGATGAAGAGGTGAGGGTCTGCCATGGGGAGGGGGCGAGGGGGCTGTTGGAAGGGGGGTCCAGCCTCGTGCGGCTGCCGACTCAGCTCCACCTGGCTTCCACGGGCAGGAACTCTCTGCTCATCTGCTCAGAGGGAAGAGTTAATTCGGTTGGGGAGATCGTGTGTGTGTGTGTGTGTGTGTGTGTGTGTGTGTGTGTGTGTGTGTGTGTGTGAATCTATTGTGCAAACTCGTTTCGGTCACCCCTAAATGTTAGTTAACATTAACCAGGCTGCATGACGGCCTGGACCCAGGCCAGGAAGGCTTGGCAGGGAGGTGGGTGCAGCCCTTGTGCTCCGGCTGGTGGGAGGGCGGGATCAGGCTTAGGGCAACGCCCGTCACCCTGCCCCTGGCCAGCCCTAGACCAGTTCCCTGGAGAGGAGGGGAAAACCTCCCTGATGGGGGTGGTGGCCTCCAGCTGCTCTTTGCCCTCCCCACTGCTGGCCTGGATTCTCCCCTCTCTGCCACCTCTTTGCCCCAGAGATGCCAGGGCAGAGGCAGGGCTGTGCCCAGAATTATCCTGGGGACCATTTTGAAGGCTTTGGGGCACAACACCGACTGGCTGTTTTGCTCCAGGGATCGCAGGGGCACAAGGCCTCTGAGTGGGCAAGAGGGCCAGGTCAGATGGGCAGCCCATGGCAGTGCTGCTCAGGGCTGCTCAGGGGCGGCTGGCATGGCTGCCTCCTCGCTGCCACTCTCCTCCCTCCCTCCCTCCTAGCTGGAGCGCTGCAGCCATTTCTTCCAGATGAAGAACGTCTCCTTCTGCGGCTGCCACCCTCGCAATAGCTGGTGAGTGGCTCCTTCTGAAAGGGGTGCCCGCTTGGGATGGCACGTGCTGAACTGGCAGGTTCTCCCCCCCCAGGGAGGGAAGTGCACCAGTGTGTGGGGGGCAGCTCTCTTTGCAAATGGGCCACTGGAGCCCTCTTGTGGGTCTGGGACCCCCACCCTTGGCAGCCGCCCTGCCTGCTTGGCCTCACCGCGACTGGTCTTCCCTCGCAGCTATTTTGGGTTCATCACCAAGCACCCCGTCCTGAGTCGCTTTGCCTGCCACGTCTTCGTTTCGCAGGAGTCCATGCGGCCCGTGGCCGAGTGTGTCGGGTAAGTGGGGGGGGGGAGGCCCTGCTGCGACAATGTTGGTGCAACCCGAGAAGGCAGAGAGTGGCCAAAGCAGCGGCTGGCAGCCCAACTCCGTGGGGCAGAGCAACCCTTCGGGCTGGGGGCAAGATGGACCCCGAGTGGCCGGGGCAAGTGCCAGGGGCCCCGCAGCCTCCAGTCTCGTCCTGCCAGGAAGGAGGAGCAGACAGTCGAGCAGCAATTCTGCCCCCTCCCCTCCTTTGCTGGGGGGGGCAGTGAGGGTGGGCTGGGCGAAGGTGCGTGAGGACATGGCTGTGTCCCTGTAGAGAGGTGAGGCGGGGTCCCGGGCATCTTGGGCGTGCAGAGAGATCTGGAACACTGATCCATACGGCGCCGATTCTGTTCCTCACACCCTGAGTCCAAAGAGGGCACGTCCCCCAGGCAGGGGTCTGGATAGCAGCAGCAGCAGCAGCCCCTCCTAGGGCACGCTAGGGCACAGGGGCAGCCCCCCTCGCCTCGGGGCACTGCTGGGACTTGGCCTGAGCTAGGCACGAGTCGCAAGAGGCACAGCTGGCGGGGGTGAAAGCAGGTTCCGTGGGGCAGGCCCTCCGGGGGTCCTGTGGACATATTGTGCCAAGTTCTCTGGGGGGGGGAGTTTGGTCTCCTTCAAAGAATGGGGGGGTTAGGGGAGCCTGGAGGTGGGCATGCCTGTGCGCTCTCCCCTTTGTCTTGGGGGTTCCTAGCCAAGAGGGGGGAGGCAGCTATAGGTGGCCTCCTCCCCCGCTGACCAGGGGTACTAACTCAGCTCTTCCTCCTCTTTGTAGCCGCGCCTTTCAGGAATACTACCAGGAGCATCTTGAGTTTGCTTGCCCCACAGAAGACATTTACCTGGAGTAGGACGTGAGCTGGAGGGTAGCCCCCCCCCTGGTTTCACGCCCCTCCAGAGAGATGGACCCAGAAGCCTGAGTCCCGCCAGGCAGCCGGGCCCACGACTTCCCTGCACGAGTGGGACCCAGCACTGGGGGTTTGGGGGCCCAGGCGGTCTGGTGGGCATCTTGTCCTCTCTCCTCCCTCTCTCCCCTTTCCCCAAGTGTCCCCCACCACCCACCACCCTCCCACGTGGCCAGGAGAGTAGCCAGAGGGCGTTCGCAGGCAGGAAACGGGGGGGGGGCTGTAGGACCCTTTAGGACCCTGAGAAGGAATAGCTTTCCTGCTTGTTTGGGGGGGGGCTTCCCAAGAACTGCGGCCTTTGTATGAGGTCCTTTGTTTGGGCTGGAAGGAAGGCTGGGGGGGATGGGCAAGCGTAGATGGGCCCCTCCCTCAAGGAAGGCATATCTGGGGAAGGGGTTCCCACCTGCCAGCCTCCCTTCATTTCTTCTTGTGGGGGAGGGCAAGGGCACTGGGTGCCTCCCCCATTCTGCTCCCCACCTCCCTGCTCTGCTTGGCTCCCCCCTCCGTAAATCGGTTTTTTAGGAAGAGGGGCTGTATGGGTGCACACACCTCCCCCCATCACTTCCCACAGGACTGCCCCCCCCCACACACATAGTTTCCTGTTAATTCTCACCTGCCAGGGGGGGCACAGCTGAGTTGGGGGGAGTGCAAGATAGCACCCCGCATGCTGCATGGCAGCTGGGAGCCCAGAGGGCAATTCTGCACGCAGCTCCTTGGCGGAAGTGGGAAAATGGGGGTCCACCTGTCTGGGGGGAGGGCTCCACTTCTGGTGGGGGGGGGAGATGAGCAACATTGCAGGACTATTTCACTCATCACCATCTGCAGAGAACCAAGGAGCCCCACGCTAGTTTTGTTTGCTGAATCCAGGACACTGGCAGAGGGTCAGCCTGGCTGCAGGCCCCTCGGGAGACCCCCTCCCCGGCTCTCTTCTCTGCCCCCTCCCTGCCCCTGCTGTGCCTGGTGAACGCATCCGCTTGCCAGCCCCCCTGCCTCGGCTCAGTCCGGGCTGAGCGATTAGTGCCCACTGCTGTCTGTTCATGTAACAATATTTATCTGTAACTTCACCCACCAGGAGCAGCGACTTGTACAAACCTGAACAGGGACCCTCCCTACTCACTGCCTAGTCATGAGTTGGACTTTCAATAAAATATATGCTTGGTGTCACCCCGTGGCTGTGTGATTGCGGCGTTTGGGGGGAGCGCCTGCAAGCGCCGGCATGCATACATGTAGCCTGGAGACAAAAACATACGAAGAACAGGGATGCAGGACCTGGGTATGAGCAGTCTAGAGAAAAGAAGGACCCGGGGGGGGGGACACAGGATAGCCGTCTTCCACTATTTGAGGAGCTGCCACAAAGAAGGGGGGGGGGTTCAGCCTATTTTCCAGAGCACCAGGGGGCAGGCCAAGAAACAATGGAAAATAATCAAGGAGAAATCCAACTGAGAATTAAG